>NW_027467782.1:19316650-19425431 GCF_004210375.1 Tachypleus tridentatus | reverse complement strand
TTTCTTGTCTGAAACTGGATATTTCATTAATAGTCCAGGCCCACAACGAATAAATTAGTTTTATGTTGATACACATGCATTTCATTTGAGAGGAATGCTAGCTAACTCTATTTGTGGTTAAAGTAAACTGCAAAAAATTAATTTTTTTTTGTAACATAGTTGATGGTCGTTCTCAATTTTTTTAAGTACAGATATAATCATATACATGTGTATGTGTGTGTATTGTTTTCTTAAAGACAAATACACATAAAGATAGATATATACATGAAAAAAATCTAAAAAGGACTTTGTTTGAAATGATAGTGTAAAAGAAACGTGTTATACTAAGGAGTAATGTTTACTGTGTTTTTAGAAAAACTTAAAGGTAATGTTTCACAAATGTAAAAGGTTTGATAAAATATTTTATCAAATTAATTATATTCTAATAATTTTTCTTTGTTAAATATTACTTTTATTTTATGATAAACACTATATATACCTTTATATTTCATATACTATATATTTCAAATTGTGAAGTATTTTCACTTTTTTATTTTTCATTTTTACAGAGAGTGGGAACACAAGTTGTTGATGTTAGGAGAGATAATTGATGAGTGGTTAAAAGTTCAAGCTACATGGCGAAATAGTTCCCCTGATATTATGGCTCAAATGCCAGAGGAGGGAAGGTATGCACTACAACTATTTTAATATTTCCTCAATGTTTTTAGAATTTGTATAAGTAGTATTTTATTGCTTGTGTGAAGACAATTTATATATTATTGTTTTATCTCTGACTTTTTTATTCTCTTTATATACATATTTATGTATATAGCTTAGTATTTTAAACATCAAATATAATTATTAGTGCTTTGTGTAATTCAATTATCTTCTTATACTTATTAGTTGAAATAGAAAAATGTAGTTGTGATAAAAATAAAATGCAGTTATTAAAACGTTCCATACAGGAAAGAAATACAAATAGAAAACATATTTTTATTTGTTTAAATCTATTGTTACGGGTAGCACCACTTTTAAATAATTTTGTGGTACATTTAAACTTTAAATGTGTTCCAACATCTTAGATGTTTTTTTTAAATAATTGTTTGAATAATTACATCATCTTAATACTCTTATCATACAATACAGATGATTCACAACTGTAGACAAGAACTGGAGAGACACCATGAAAGCTGCTGTTTTAGACAGACATGTACTGGCAGTTCTCCAGGTTGAAAAAAATTTAGAGAAACTAAAGAAATCCAGTGAGTTGTTGGAACTGATTCAAAAGGTAAAATTGCAGTCCTTTTTGTTGAAACTGTTTAATCTCATTCAGAAGATAACTTTAGTATACTCAATGGCAGTTTTCACCTCTGGGATGTTCCCCATCATAAATTTAAAAAAGTATCTATAAAAATATTCAAGAAAACAAAATGGTCATAAATTTTCACTACCTAACTTAAATAAAGATATATACACATATAAATCAAATAAACAAAATAGGGAATTGTTTTTTGATTTGTTTATATTTTTAATGTTAATATGTCCTGCTAAGCACTCAGCTGTTGTCACCTTCACTTCACCACTGATATATAATTTTTATAGAAGTCTGGCCAACTGTTAGGAATACCTCTCCTTACATTCACTTCATTGCTAACTTTTACTCCAACTTTCACACTTCACATCTCTAAGCAAATTGCTAACATAAATGCACATGCCACTCATGTGCTAGATGCCCATTGTGGACCACTCCACTTTTTCATGTGTAATTGCTTAGTTTTATATTTTGCTTTCCACAACATTTCAGTTAATGACATAATTGTTTTGCTATTATCAATGTGTTTTAAGTAAAGTTTTGTGTATATTTTACTTTTAAAATCAACAAAGTGGATTGCATATTTCCAAATAAGCTCAGTAAATTCACATTATTATTGCACTTGTGTTTAATTAAACCATCATTTTCTGAACTGTATTATATTAACCCTGATAAATATTTTAGATAGATCACACTGTTCACAATAACACATTCATTAATATAAAAATGTCTTACTTCTGAGACCATACCTACCTTCTCACACAGAAAGCAATCTTTCTTGTGCATCTGCCTGAGAGATTTGCATTCCACAATTCTTTAAACAACTTCAACCAACACTCACTAGATTTCTCATGATTTTCACCATTACATAATGATGTTATTATGTAATAAAAGCCCTCCACTAATATGAGCATGACATAATCTTCCTGTGCACTGAGATTTTCCACTGAGATTCTTCATTAATCTTCCTTAGCACTGTGTGTATTTGATGTATTTTGTTGTATTCATAACTTACAGAGGTTTGCAATCTAATAAAGGAACTTTGTTTTCTTTAGTTTATCAAACTATGAACTTTCAAGTTCATGCAACTTTGGCATCTGCTGAGATGAGGAATAACCTTGCAATTGTCAATTTCTTAATTTGGCTACTGAAAACATGTTAAACATAAATGGCATGATAGCCATTGTGCATAGGGTAGTAGGTTTTATTATGCAGCCATGAATTATTTCCCCTCATTTTGAGAAGGAATATGATGAGAAAGACAACTTTTACTGTTTGTCTCCCCCTTCTGGTTATGCTCTCTTGTCGTTGAGGAGAATTTTTAGACATCCTCATGCTATTTGGACCTTATCACTCTATCTCTCATTCCATTGTCTTACTATATTTCCCATTCTCTACATCACAACTCCCAACTTAAATAATTTTGATTCTTTTCTATCTTCTGAAAATTATGTTAATAATATTGCTTCCTTTATAGATCTACCCCATGTCAGTGATCTTATTTCTTGTCCTTGCTTTCTAATTCCTTTATCATGGCCTACAGTTAACTGAACTTCCTCCTTCTAGAGTCATAGATCTTGAAATCTTTTTTGCCTGTTTGGGAGCAAGCCCACTGAGGTCGATTTCACTCTCCAGTGCTTAGTTCTCTTGTCTTTGCTTAATACTACTTTCTGTGTTTTATTACCTTTCCTCTCTTCACTTCATGTAAGAGACAATTCATCGAGCCCTACTTGAATTTTCTGGCAATTCCTGTTCCCTTCTCCTTTCTGCCATAGACTGTACTACTACTCTTTCCCTGTTTACTTGTTTCATTATACTCCTCCCACTTCCTATATTTTTACCCCTTTTCCTATTTTATCCTTTTGCTCAATACTCTTCAGCCCAGTGTCAGACTTTCTGGATTCATCAATGACAATGGAGCAGATTCAGTTGTCATGGGGGCTGGTCTTTGTGATATGCACATCTTTGTTAACAACTATCTGCAGTTAGATGGGTCATACTTGTTAGTTTTCATGGACTGTCCTTTCAATTCTTCTCTCAGTTAATAGCTGGTTAACTTCACTTCTCTCTCAAATTACATCTATCTTCAATATCTGGAAGTCACTGTGCCAGATCTGTTGCACAAACAAGTCATAGAGAGGGTCTTACTTTCACCTGTTTGTGGTCCCCAATAAAACTGGGGACTGGAGGCTGGTAATCTACCTTTCCACTTTCATCTGCTAGGTGGTCATCCCTCATTTTGCATGGAAAATTTCTTTACTTTTGTTGGTTCTTTTTCCTTGGACTTTGGATGAGCAAGAGTGACATCTCAGATATGTTTCTTCATATTCCCAATGCTGAGTCTTAAAATATTTCAAATTTGTTTCTTGAAATCATTCCTTCCAGTTCAGCGATCCTTTTTTTCTTTTAGCATTGCATTGACCTCCTATGTCTTTAACAGAACAGTCAAGGCTTTTGTGTACCATCTGAAAGAACTTGCTCTATGATTTTCATTATTACATGAATGATTGGCTTCTTCTGTCCCATTAACAGGAGAAGTCTTACCTTCATACTTTCCTTCTGTAGGAAACTGTCTTTGTAGGATGGCTTGCCAAGACTTCTAAATGCTTTCTTATCCCATCAAATACCTTGTTTTTCTGGGAGTATTTTTTTCAACTTCTTTCTCAGCTGGGCTGAATCTTACCCTGTCTATCTGCAAATGATGGAACATTCTCTCACTGGGATGTGAGTCTGTCCTACTCGTGTTGCCTGAGAGACTCTATTGTCTTTAGTAACTATAGCTTTCCTGAAACTGTTTATTCTACTGGGCCATGCTCATATCAACCATCTCTGAATGCCCTTGTGCAACCAGTGTAATGAATCACAGGAACCTTTGGGCCTACTGTTTCTCTTCTCACAGACATTTTTGAGTGGCTGTCTACCACTTCGATACCACTATAAATGTGCACCTACTTCCACCCAAATTTTTCTTATGCCTTTTTCACCAATATATTCTTACTAGGAAGAGAGGCATCTCTGAATGACAACCTTATGTTGAACACTCTGATCAAGGATGTATCTTGACTTCAGCTTAATGTACTCAAACTTTTGGCAGTACTTTGGGCAAGTTCCCATTTTCTACCCCTCCTGTTGGATCATTTAGTTATGGTTCACTCTTTAAACTTCACAGTCATATCTTATATCAAGTGTCAGAAAAGTATCAGATCCAGGACTCTTTGTTTTCAAACCCTATACCTTCTTTTCGTGTGTCACTTCTCAATACATTTGCCTTATTGTCTGTCATGTACTATATGTTGTAAACCTCAATGTAGGCCATATATCTTGACCAGACTTTGTTCTGCCCCATGGAATAGTTTATTGACTTTGGGTTTTCAGATGAGCGAGCTCTCTCCTGGGGAGTCTATGCATCTGTGCTTTTGCCACACCTCCATGATTTTTATTATGGGCCCTTGTGGCACCTCTTTGACTGACTCATCACTGGTTTTCTTTTTTGCCTTCTGTCTTGCTATTTCCCTCTTTTCCTTCCTCTCACACCTTCTTTCTTGCTGCAACATGTTGCTATTTGATTTCATACTTGGGATTTATCCAATCCATTACCTGTCAAACCAGCCATTCTTATATGGTGATCTTTTTCCTGTCTTATTCTTGTTGCTTATCTACCCTGTCTATCTACCAGTGTAATAGTGTTTTTCATTCTGACCTATTCATCACCATCTTCATCCTGACTGTCTCATTGTTGGCTATCTCTCTTTTTTTACAATATTTTTCAACAAAGGGTTGGCTCTCTCTACCATTGTTGGTCATTAGGCTGCCTTGTCTACCACCCATTATCTTTCCTGATTTTGCAAGGTACTGTCTTCCCCAGTTCTATCCATATTTTTCCTCTCCTTCCATAGATATCCCTGCCCTGTTCCCTTGCTCAGTTTGGACTTTAATAATCGTGCATACTCTTACCCAGTTTCTCTGAGCCAATGGTCGCCTACTCCTGATATTAAATTTCCCTACAGTTCTATTTCCTCTTACTCCTTCCCTTAGGTCACCACCTCTCAGACTTCTATGCTTTGAACTCTTTCCATACCCTTTTCTATCCTCCATATCTTTTACTTTATCGTGTCTGGTCTCTTTTCTTTCTAAGACTTCAGCATTTGGGAAGGTGATTCCTCCTTCTCCCATACTTTCCTTCCATTTCACAACTCCATACTCAATCTGACTTGTGTCTTCTGTCGCATTCTGTTTATGCTGTATCTTGCTACCTAGCCTACATCTCATAATTTCCTGGCTCCTTCTTCACTTCTTTTCTTCCCTGGGATTTTCTTCTTTGAGGGACTTATCACTATCTAAACTTACAGGCTTAGTTTGTCAACTGCTGTTGTTGGTCTACTTTTCATTGCATGTCAATACCTGCAGGCTGTTCCATATTTCTTCTCATCAAATCTCCCATCTCACCCATTCTTTTGCCTCTTGTTTTTGATGGCTACTTGATGACATTTTACAGACTGGCATGTGGACTACATCTTCCACTTTCATCACACACTATCTTCATCACCTGGCTGTCTCATCTCATGTGAGTTACTGCCTATTCCAGTCTGTTATATTCCAATCTACTTACCATCCTTAGTCAGATGAATACATTTTCTCTATTTTACAGGATTCTGTAAAGTGGCTCACGGTGCCACTCAGAGTACTTTTATTTCTCAAAATTTTGCACAAGTAGTATCCCACAAGTATATCCATGTGAAGCTCCTGCTATTGGGTGTCACACTCCATGAGTTTCTTTGGGTGCTCTCTGAATGGAGCTGAAATAGGTAAATCTTGCACCAGTCCCTTCACTATATTAATGTGGGATTTTAGTTTTTGTGTGATTAAATGTATATCATCTTGAAAGTTACCATAGTGGTTAAAAAAGTCCAGATGAAAATGTATTTGTTATTGCAATAATAGCAACAATTTGACTTTGTAATAATTAATATAATTAATTTTTTGCATCATTCAAATCATTAAGTTATGAGACTAATTATATCACCTGTCAGCTGGAATTAATGTGTATATATACATATACACGCTCCCCCCGCTAGTCCAGCAGTATGTCTCCGGATTTACACCGCTAACATCAGGGGTTCGATTCCACTCAGTGGACCGAGAAATTGTCCTCCTGGTTGGGGGTTGTGCAGCAGGCTAACAATTGTTGTTGTTGTTGTTTTTGAATTTCGCACAAAGTTACTTGAGGGTTATCTGTGCTAGTTGTCCCTAATTTAGCAGTGTAAGATTAGAGTGAAGGCAGCAAGTCATCACCACCCACCGCCCAGTCTTGGGTTCTCTGTTACCAACGGATAGTGGGATTGACCGTCACATTATAAAGCCCCCACGGCTGAAAGGGCGAGCATGTTTGGCACGACGGGGATGCGAACCCGCGACCCTCAGATTACGAGTCGCACGCTTTAACGCGCTTGGCCATGCTGGGCCGTAGGCTAACAACCTACTCACTAAAAAACCAAGTCTGTTTTGAAACCCCAGAGTTTGCGGCCCTCTGTTCCTTACGGAATTTGGGGGGCACTATTATTATTATTATATATACATACATATATGAGAAGCTTAACAAATAACAGTTTCGGGTATATATGTGATGTTTTGTTTTGAAAAATTCGAGAATACAACGAAAAAAAAAGTCAGAATAGTTTGTTATGAGACATGTACACCGTGTTATATACATTGTCTGTTGATCAACAATGTAGTCAACAATTATACAAGAAAATACAATATTTTTACTATGTGTGACAAGAGAATATATTGTTCTTTTACCATAAAACACCAGCACTTTATTAAAGGGTGGTGATAATCTGAAATTTCATGGTTTAATGAGAGCCACAAACACAGGTCTAATGAGCCCTGTTGTAAAATCGAGGCTCAGACTAAAGGGAGCGGGGGGGGGTGATGTAGGCACGTCTGGATTAGAGAGGCCCGAACCTGTTGTTAACTGTACACTAAACGTACACTATGGTCATCGGCTTCAGCTGCTAAGGCGAATAAGGTAAGGCGTTCGACAATAAAACCGGCTAAACATGCATAACAACATAGACATGCACAATATACACACTAGATTGATTCAGCTACAAGCAACAAATTGCTTACCAGATCTAAATAACAGGAGTTTATGATTGGGAGTGATATTTTCGAATTTCATGCTCTGTTCAGCCTGTTGTGATGAAAATGTTACTTAATCTTACACTACATTACAAGACGTAGGTAGATTCTGTGATAGTGCTTGCAAGCCTTGCATCTATACTTAGGCCTACTGACTGATACTTACAAACTATCACCTAAATCGAAAAGCTTAGAAGCACGCCTATATTAAAGATGTATATTTCGGCTACTGAAAAAGCCTACGTCTAGGCCTAATTATGTATTTTAATTGGTAAGAACATGAGAATCACAAGAATAAACAATTTGTAAGCCTGTGATGCAATAAAACAATTCAACAGACCAAACTGTAGGGGATGATTGTATGCACCATACCCCCACCTAAAATGAAGGAGGTGTATCCCACTCATCCACCCCAGGATCTACGCCCCTACTTTAGATGACTGGGTGAAAATCACTTGAATTTTACATGCGGAGAGAAAAATGGAGTTACCAGTTCTTATGTTGCTAGGACCCTGATGAGATGTTTGTTGGCATTATAAGCATAACATCAAAGCTTAAAGTGGTATGTTTTGTTTTTTATAGGAACTATAGAACAACTCTGCTGTCTCTAAACTATCTTCGGTCTACACCAAATATCTTACTCTCTTTCTTTTCCCTTTCATTCAAGTACAAGTGGTAAGATACAACACAAAGTAACAGTGAAACAAAGTGCATTGAATAGATGCATACAGGTTTTCAGTAAGGAGTCTAATTAGTATATCCACTGCTGTGAATAGTAGTTAACAACTGTTGGCTTCTTGGAAGGGTAAGGTTCAGTAGCCAGTGCAATAAATACTTACTGGATAGAGGAACTAATTTCTTTTCTTAAAATGTCATGTAAGAGTGGGATAAGAACAAAAGAAATGAACCCTTTCATTACAGAGTGTGTCTGTGTGACTTTGTTTATAATCATCAGTTTCCACACTGTAACTTTTAAAATGATATGTGTATCTTCACAAAATCTGACTAGCTTTCTGTAAATATTACAAGTTTTTTGTATACAAAAAATTCAAAGTTTTTTGATCAAGTATTTCACTAAAATTAAGTTATCTTTTGAAATTCAAGAATTGTTCAAACTGGTCCACTTTCTCTTCCTCCTCTTCAAAAACTGCATTACAACAAATTTTAAGTGTTTTCAATCAATGGCAAGTAGTGTAGTGACTAAAATATAAGTTCAGTGTTATAAGATAGAATACACTGTTTAATGTAGGTGGTGGTAATTTATTTTGTGAGTTAATATTTCTTGACTGTTTTGTTTCACAGTAAGAAAGTTGAAAGCAGAAGGTTATTGAAAGTTGTGTAATTGATATTAAGGCTACAGAGATTTCTAGAATGCCTCAATACTCTGCAATACTTCTAGAGTAGGAAGTGAGCCAAAAGTAAAACCGAGGAAAAGAGACTTTCAGTCAGAGAGAAGTTAGAAAATGTGAAATGAATCATTTAAAATAGAGAAAAATAGTTTGGCTTGTCAACTGCATTTTAAACTAATTGAATTTGGCCAAAATTGATTTTTGTGAAGAAGAGAACCATACAGTATTTAGATCCAGTTGTGATACATATATTGTGAAGAATTTGTCATGTTTCACTTGTTTTGAACATATTTTAAAATAAGTGGAATGCATGCTGTTCATTTATTTTGAATTTATCTCCAAAATGTGGCAAACACCCACTGTAAAAGAATCCTTAGTCCAACACACCAATTTAAATGATTATATATACTATTTAAAAGTAAGTTTCTAACTGGAATGAAATCAGAACATTGGAATAATTGTGGTTCTTTAAAAAGCTGTGGGAGTGGGTGTGCTTTTAGGTCTAATACACCAGTGTCCAAATGTATTTCATAGTCACCAAAACTGTTTAAAATGTGTTTACATTTTCACCATTTGGAAAAACTGCGTTTTTATAGTCACCAAAACTGTTTAAAATGTGTTAAAAGTTTTGCTATGTGACAAAAAAAATTAACTGTGTTTTTACAGATGGGTAAAAATACATAGTAATGTTTCCAATTATTTATTAATAGAATTAATTATACTGAAAAATAGGTGGTAGAAGTAAAGCACCAGTTCACCACAGGTCAATAGCTGTTTTGGCATGTGGCAAGTGGTGACCATGTTGAACACCATAGGTCTGAGAGATCTAGAGCAGGTGAAAAACAATACTCTTTTCTCTCTTCTCATGTCTGGTGGTAATGAATGTGTTTGATTGTCAAACATAATGAATCTAATAATTACATGTTCTTATTCTGTTTGAAAAGAAGAAAGTGGTGTTTGTGTTTATTATTTCCAAAACAAATCTGATTGATAAAATGTTTTAAAATGAATTTATTGCAAATAGAAACAGTTAACTGCTTTATAAGCTTTAATACTTTTAAAGACAAACATATTTATCAATGCATTTGATGCACAAGTAAAGCATTCACATGCTGAACTGGAAACAAGTGTTGATAAGTGGATATTTCTAGGCATCTGTTAAAAAAACCTTGCAAGAATTTTTTAAAATTATTTTCCTGATTCAGTAAAGTGAAACTTCAATTACTCAGGAGCCTCTTGTTGGGAAAGTTTTGTTTACGTATTTCGGCATACATGCTGTTTTGCCTATCTTCATGAAAAGTATTTAAAGGTTGTTTAATCAAATTATAGATGATAACAACCAGAGTAACCAAACAATAATAAAGCTGTATTGTACTTAATTTTACCCTTCTTTCATAAATCAACAAACATGGCAGTGGACTTGAAGTACTATTGACACCCACCTGGAAAATAGAATAACAACTGTTCTCAGTGTTCTGGAAATGAAACTAGTATTTATGTCTGAGAAAAGAAGGAAAATAGCTAAATTTTGTCTTGATTTGTTGAAAGTAGAATTAGTTGGTATACTGATACCATAAACATCATTGCTATATTGTGTATATATATATATAAAACACAAATATCTGTCTTTCTCTTGTTACATTATCTTCACTGGACCAATCTTAACCAAACTGTGTGAAATGTTTTTTAAAGAAGACCAAAAACAGCACTGCTTTCAATAGATGACTATCCTTCTTCATGAGAGTAAATGTGAAGATAATTTGGAAAAGGGGACATATTAATGTAGGGTTCGTAACTCATCCACCCCCATTATTGCTGTTATTGAACACTTTAATAAAGTTAACATTAATTATATTTGTAGATGGTGTCTTGATCTTAAACTAAAAAGTAAGACACGTTTATAATTTTTTCTAATATGCATGCATACAGTGTGCCTAAAGCAGACAAACATTTAATATATACATCTCAGAGACTGTGCTGGGCTCTCTTTGGAGGAATTAAATGAACAAAGATGACTGCCTTTGTTACAATAATACATAAACTGAGATGAAGTTTCTATTTCAACAGCCACCATAAGGCTGGTATGAAAAGCTGTTGTTTGAGTTGTAATAATTTCTTACTTTGACCTATCTGTAAGACACTTCTGTAGCCATTGGTTTTCTATTAAATAATCATGTGAAACACTGCAGAAAGATGTGATGAGCTGGGTGTTGAAAGCAGGTAACAGAATGCACCCCTACTGACATTACAATTGATACTACCTCTTTCTACAGGGTCATAATAACCATTATACAGTCTAGTAAATGAATGTTCTAAATGAATTGTATGAAAATCAAGATTTTTCTAATTTATCATATCTTCCAGCCCCAGGTTTTGTTTAAGTTCATGTACAAATAAAGGACAGGTACCTCGGCTTGATAAATATGAAACATAAAATTTGGAGTTATTTTTATGATTCTAGCTCAGAACTTCTTACTAGGGCATGTGCTAGTTGACTTCTAGGTGTTGCTGTACCTAATATGAGTCATGACAGCTGGTACCTGCTGCTTCGTGGGATAGTTCACCTGGTATCAACTTGAGTGTGAATTTGTATCATTAATGGCACAAAAGTAATATGTTCTTCTGGATTATTGCCATCTAAGTTGATTGGCCAGCTACAAGGAGAACATAAATCATGTAATTAGTTTCTGTTTCAAAAGAATTGTGACCTGTAAAGTGCAGAATTTTTATCTAGGTATGTGTTGAGTCTGCAGTGCATTTTTTAATATTTTTTCCTTTTGAGTCTGTTTTAATTTTCATTCCTCATGTCAATTTTATTTTGCAAAGTGGTAAACATCTGAACTAATTATAGATTATCAAAAAGTTATAACTTGTGTTTGGTAAACCCCATGTTCTTTATAATGTAATATTTTCTCACACTAATCTTCCATCTCAATAAATCACCAAGTGTGTCAGTATGCAGGGTGTGGATTACATGAATGCCTCTATTTTTGTAAACTATAATAATTAATCACATCAGTACTTCCAAAGTTTATTTTTCATTGTATGGATCTCTGGTAAATCTGTTTTAAGTTTATTTTATATTGTCTTGACAGAACTAATGGGGGCATCTAGTCAACTGTGAAAGTATTATCAAAGTAGCCATTATTCTAAACCAAAACATATATGGTTAAGAATAGAATAGCTCTTCATCCCTACCATGCCTTGTATTGAGTGAATCATTACGGTCTGCATTTGAAAATAGATCTTTGTGGTCATCCATTGCACTGTTTCAAGTGTTGTTGTTCCTTCAGACTCTCCACTGTATTTTATGCCCTCACTTTTCTTCTAATGAAGATTGATAGCCCTCATTACATTCCAGTTTTCCCATAAGTACCACATCTTTCTTATCTGGGTGAAATGTATACCTGGCTCAGTCTCCCACATCAGTTTTCCAAATTTGACTTTCTTGTCTTCAGGTGTGTCCTCTGGATGGCTTTGGAGGATGCTTCTTTCCTTCCCTAAAACTGTTTCTTCCACCTATTCAATGTAAGATTCTTGCTATATGTTGATATGACATAATGCACTGTATTGGAAGTTGTAATTCACCTACACTGTAAATGTATTTCTGGAAGGTTCTTACCAAATTTCACACTTCCCATCTTACCTTTTCATTAAAACCTGATGCTTCCAGATTCTAAGAGAACTTAAAGTGATATCTGGTAGAATTGAACAGAGGAAGTCATAAGCGTAATGAGAATACCTTGCACTATTACTGATGGAGGGTTGTCACATGATAATTTTAATGAATAATTTGCAATCAAGAGGAGGCAGTAACTCAGGACATGCTTGAAAACAAGTTTCACAAATAGATGCCAGCATTGAATGAGAATATCTATTGATGTAAAAGGATTGTTTGTTTGTTTTATAATTTCGTGAAAGCTACATGAGGTCTATCTCCACTAGCCATCCTTAATTTAGCAGTGTAAGACTAGAGGGAAGACAGCTAGTCATCACCACTCGCTGCCAACTCTTGGGCTACTTCTCTACCAATGAATGTTGGGATTGACCGTAACATTAGAAGTCCCCTACAGCCAAAGGGTGAGCATGTTTGGTGTGATGGGGATTGGAACTAGCAACTTTCAAATTACGAGTTGAGGGTCTTAACTGCCTGGTTATTTCAGACCTGTGTAAAAGGAGATAAGTACTTTTTGGAAGTTAATTTTTAGTACAGAAAATTATAAATATCACAACAATTTTATAGAATATGTGATGTAGATTAAAAATAAGTATGCAGGTTAATCAGTCTGTAGAATGGTATTCTTGAAGTATTGAAAATATGATTCAAATTATAAAATTTAGTAATTTTGAATAATTAAAACATCTAACACATTTATGACCTGCCAAGGAAAGAAAAAAAAATGTAGTGTTGGTAATTTGATTCATCCAAAAACAGCTTACATCAATAAGGGTTTGTATTCAGTTGTAATTATTTCAGTCCCAGTAAAAATAGTTGCATAACTCAGTGTTAAAAATGTGTAACTGAATAACTGTACATTTTGATTTAAAGGGGAGATTCGACAAATTCTGAAGAGTTAAAATAACAGTTTTAGAAATATATTATTTCCAAGGAACTTTCAAAGTGTGATCACAGTAATGGTTAGAAGGTTTATAGATCAAAAAATTCCCTAGTGTTATTACTATTGTAAGGATTAAAACCATACATTTACTAAAATAGATTAATTTCTGCATATAATCTAAGCAGAACTGTTATATTAAATATTCGAAACTAACATCATATTATGAGGACATTGCGAATGTTACAGCTACATACACTTCTAAAAGGTTATTAATATAACTTGGAGAAATGGTGCTTACTTGTGTGAATATAATACACCACTTACTTAGTAAAATTCATATAATTAAATAGTAATTGTGCACAATTTTCTAACTGCTGCATAATAAACTTACAAGGAAAGTATACAGTTTTATCACCTCACAAAAATATAAGACTAGAAACATATTAATCCATTACTTTTTTAAAAGGTACAATAATTTTATAAATAGCATGTGGTAATATGTTCACGTACCAGCACATTACAAATTATTAGTATACATAATGAATAATGGACTTTTTTTAAAAAGGGTCGATGGTAAGTCTGAAAACGTCTCGTGGTCGTCGTTTTTCGAAGATTGTTTTTTCTTTGTAGGAGTAAAAAATGTTGAGAACACGAGACAGTAATAGAAGGTTCTGTCGAACACAGCATCAGTTCCGTATCTGTGGGGTGAATGAGACTCTCTCGATAATGAGTGTCGAAATCTTCAAAAGTCGCTAACAGGTTGTTTGTCTGTCTTAGTTCTCCAGGCTATCTTGGAAATACATATCTAGGTTTCAACATGCTTGTTTGGAAGAAATCAGTTGATGTTTAAAAGTGCGTTTGTGATGATTGAGTTTTCATTATATCCTTCTTTGTATGGAGTGTCTGTGTAAATTTGTCTATTGACTTAAATAGCTTCTCGACTTGTGTATTCTGCATGAACATGTCTTTGAAATTTGTTTCTAGTTGTGGATGCTTTTTTGGTAAGAATGGCTTGGATGAAGGTGGCGGATGTCCAATGTTTCGGGGCCCAGCATGGCCAGGTGGTTAAAGCGCTCGAATCGTAATCTGAGACTTGCGGGTTCGAATACCCGTCGCACCAAACATGCTCGCCATTTTAGTCGTGGGATCGTTATAATGTCACGGTCAATCACACTATTTGTTGATAAAAGAGTAGCCCAAGAGTTGGTGGTGATGACTAGCTGTCTTCCTTTTAGTTTTACACTGCTAAATTAGGGACGGCTAGAACAAACAGCCCTCGTGTAGCTGTGCATGAAATTCAAAAACTAAACAAAAAACCAATATTTCCTTGAAGTTTACTATTCTTCTGGCGCTGCATGGCCAGGTGGTTAAGGCGCTTAACTTGTAATGCGAGGATCGCGGGTTCGAATTTCCGTCTCACCAAACATGCTCGTCCTTTCAGCCGTAGGGCCATTATAGTGTCCCGATCAAACCCACAATTCGTTGGTAAAAGAGTAGCCCAAGAGTTGGCGGTCAGTGGTGAAAACAAACTGCCTTCCTTCTATTCTTACATTGCTAAATTAGGGACGGCTAATACAGTTAGCCCTCGTGTAAATGTGCGCGAAATTCGAAAAAGAAAACAAAAACCAATATTTCGTTGAAGTTTTCTATTTTTCTACCTAAAAGTTAAAGCTTAACGTCAAGGCCACTTATTAACGAGTGTTTTATATCTTGAATATTATGAAGTGTTTGTTTATTATGATTTATGTGTTTATTGTAGAGCATATTCAGCAGGGGTATCAACCGTGTTGAAAATCGATACACTTAGTTCTGTCCCACTGTGGAACTTTTTATAAAGTGAATGGAGTAAGTTGTTTGTTTGTTGTTAAACGCGATGTTTCGTGAAGGGCTATTTGTATGCTGTCGAAGGTTTTTTAAAATTCGAATTTTACCTTATATGTGCTATCAGAATTGTTATCACTTGCAGCATTGAAATCAATAAAAGATACATTATACTTAAGTTGATTACTTTTGTTGTGTTTGAGAAACGAGCTTTTGCTGAAAACGTGCTAAGTGTCTTAGTTTTGTTTCTCTTTACACGTCCCTCCCAGTGCCACACAGGTATGTCTGCGGACTTGCACCGCTACAAACCGGGTTTCGATACCCATTGTGTAGCTTTGTGTTTAATTCCAAACAAGCAAGCAATTAAATCTTTAGACGTAATATGTGAAAAAAAACAAAAGTAATTTATCACGTGACTGACTGGACAGTGAGTGGTCAGCGTTCTGGACTGTGAATCGGAGGTCTTACACGTTGCCTTAAAATCGCGCCTCGCACTTTGGGTCTGTGTCAAAAGAGCGACATTGAAATGACATTATTAGAGTGGCTCAAGGGCTGGATGTCAGCGCTGTTGTAGCCACTTTAAAATTAGGGACTACTAACCCAGATAGCCCTTGTAAATATCCGAAACAAACAAAATTATTTCTCTTAGTGGCCGTTCCCTACACAGCTTTGACCCTCACTGAGATGAGACTCCGTCGCCTTTTGACTATGAGATTTCACTGACCCTTATGCCTTTGGGTTAAGTCTTGATGGGAGATAAATCGCTTGTACTTGTCGGATTTTAAAAGACTTTCATAAAAGCAGTCTTCACGTGTCAAATTGTTCAGATAGTTTTCAATAGCATCTGTTTGTACAAGTGTGCACGAAATATTTCTATTACCTAAATTGCTGAGACAAAACTAGTACAGTTTAACTGTTGTCTCCTGGCAACATATATTTCATAATAGTTTTTACTTTTATGAGACTTTTTATTTGTTTTAAGTTCAAATTCCTTTAGTAACAAGTTTCTCCAGTATAGCTGTTTACATGGAACACCAATCAAATATTACTTTGTTATTATATGGTTACAAGTCTTATTTTACATTGTAGGTTATTAGTAGCGTGTTAACAGTAGTCAGGATTTTTGACATTGGAAGAAATATTTTTACCCTATCACTGATTCCCTAAAATAAACCGCAAAAAAGTTATAACATATAATTGTTTAAAATTAATGGATTAAAATCAATCAAGCATGACTACATTCATTGATTATTATTTTTTTTTTTTTGTCGTACTTTGGTCTCCAAGCGTTTCGGACTCGTTCAGGCCATTCTAGAGGTTGTACAAAGTAAATATAGGCAGCGATTATGTGTTAACTGTACTTTTCAGTTACTACATTTTGTTATCTTGGGTTAAAAATCGTACACTTAGCTCCTGTTAGTAAAGTTTTTAAAGATGGCATCTATAAGGGCTGAAACATTGCTAAAGAATGCAGGTTACACTGTCAAACTTGATGCTTCGCGTGAAGGGCCCTTTAAAAGAAATTCAAAATACTTCCGCTAGTTTTAGGCAGAAATATATAATTGCTCAATATGATAAAATTAGTTGGACCAACGGTTGTGCTCACTTGTCTCTTGTTAAATGCAAAGCTACATAGCGGACTATATTTGACTGTGCCCACCGCTTATCGAACTCTCATTTTTATCTTGATGAGCCTGAAAGATTACTTCTGTGTTAGTGAGAGCCCCCCACGCTAGTGGACAGTGTAAGAACATGAAGACTTACGCTAATATAAGCCTTCACTTCGTGCAACTAACTATTCACGTTATATGATATACATTTTAGAGAGAATTTTGTAAACTTGGCTGGGAGCTGTAAATTCGAATAGCCCTTCAATGTCATGCAATCAAGGTATTTAAGTTGTACCTGTGAAAAAAATAAGGGCTGGCGGAATAAGGAGTAAGTAACTGAACAAGAACATTAAACAAATATTTGGAAGTACATGCTTGGATTGGAAACGTTGTTTCCGTCTTATTTGGTAATACGACGTGAACTGGAAGATAGGTGTTAACCCTAAAGTTGATTTGGCTCTAATAACGTTAAAAAACTCGTTGAACGTTTGAAACCTGTCTCGCACGTACACCGCTATTGTGAAAGATTCGAATCTTCGTTCCAAACTTTTCTCTAAAACTAGTAGTTAACGTGAATTATTTTTCGTGTTTAATCAGCGATAACATGAATAATTATGTGGATACAGATAATTAAGATTTATTTCCCTTTTGCTCTTTAACCTTTTGTTTAAAATCGTAATACTATTTTCTGATATCTTTGTACCGATATCGCCTTGAAAACATACTGTTTATCAGTATTGTAGGGTCAATACTAACTAGCTCTTACTGTTATTTTTAGCCGCGGCATAGCGATTCGTAGTACACCTCTGAGTTGTTTTTTAAAAGCACAAACGTTTAGCTCACAGCTTCGTCATTTCTTGATGTATTTGAGATTTTATTGCAGTCTTGAACTCAGAAGGTCAAACCCTTTCGACTGACGTATTTGGTCATGTCCAAAGTCTCTTAGATGGATTTACTCTAATCGTGCCTAGAAGAATATCTATTTGAGGGTAGGCTGGTAGATAACGTGCTGAGTAATAAAGTTGAATCGGGTTGTATGCTTGGTATTGCCTATACATAAAAATATAGCTAATAAATCGACTAGTAGATTATCCCTACCTAAAAGTGTTCCAAGTGTTGTGGATATTTAGGATTCGTTTTAATTTATTTTAGTAACCTTTAATTTTTCGGAGCAGTTCAATAACGCAATAAGTTATTAGTAGCGTACTAGGTTAATACTGTATTTCTGAAAACGGATTCCTGCTTATCCTAGAATTTCCAGTTCATCAATTCGAAAATAAATGTTGGGTTATTACAAAGGGTTGCCATTGTTGTTTGTTATTAAACACAAAAATTCACAAAGGGTTATCTGTGTTCTGCCCACCATGGGTATCAAAACCCGGTTTCTTGTGGTATAAGCCCGCCGACATTCCACTGTGCTACTGGGGGGAATCACAGAGGGTTCTTGCCTTCATAATATTTATCTTTTGCCATTACTGAAAAAACCTACAATAAATTCAGAATATATTTCACGGTATCACTGACCATTAGATACCACTTTGGAGAGCTAATTATTAGAATATTTTAGAATAGGCCTTTGTTTACAGTTATAACTCTGAGTGTAAGTTGTAGAACAGGCTTTTCATTGCAGTTATAATTTTGAAAATGAGTTATCAGTTCGAGAATAATACCTGTAATATTACCCCACCTTTAAATAGTCTAAAAACGTCATTTTTGTATAAATATTTATTTACAATAAAAAGAATACAACATTAAAATCATTGCAACTTCTCTTTGTTGACATGAAAATGACATAAGAATGTCGAAATGTTGTTCTTCACTTTACTTTACTTAAAGTTTCAATACTCGTACCAGCCATCTTGATAATACATTTTTACTTCAAGTGGGATTTTCGTTATCACGGACAATAAATAGTTATTAAAAACAGGACTAGCCATAAAAAAGAGATTTCACACATGTTTTGGTATCTGTGTAAAGTATTGTAACATTGTATTCATTTCAATCGTAAATACTCCATTTTATTACAGACATTAGAGAAGCCTATTTTTCGGAAAGTTAGTGTTAAAATTCCGTAGTTTTTAATGTCGATAATGATTTCAGAGATATAACATGAAATAATTCAGAAATGAAATAAATTTTATAATATTGTTCAGATTGTTGGTACAAAATAAATTTCTGTTTAAAATTAACTTTACTAGAGTGTTGCTTCATACAAGTTCACATAAACCTCGTTCATGCGAATGTATATAAATAATTTGTGTATCTAGTAAAAATAGAAATAAAATTTATTAACTGAGCGTTTTCTATTATTTACAGGGAGAAAAAACAATCTTGTATTATTTGGTGGTTATGTCACAAGTTCATGAAGAAATCTATCACACGAAGTATTATACAGATATTAAGTTATACACTCAACGACTTTCAAGGTTTTTGTGTAAAATATTTGATTTTTATAGAAGGATCTCTACCTTTCATAGTTTGGACCAACAGAAAGAATTAATTCATTAAATATTCATAAAGGAAAAAAAGATTTCAAATAATGGCATAAACATGGAAATGTCTGATCATGTGTCAAATATTCAACATACTTCTTGTGAAAAAGATGACTTTGTGGAATCGTGTTCAGAAAATAGAACTTTCAATATTCCAGATACGAACTATTCAGATAATATCATCTACTCAGAAGCTTCACACGAACCATCTTCCAAAGAAAAGGTAGCCGGACAAAACTGACAGAAAAATATGATACCCTGGGCCGAATTAATGTAGAGGACACAGACAAAAGTATCAGTTGCGGTTCTTTCGACGATGCGGATTTTCGACAAGATTTAGAAGATGAATGAAATAACATATGCAGCGAATTGACATAGCCCAAGTCGAAACGGTTTTTCGTAGCCACAAAACATTTGTGTTTGTGTTCCAGTGTCTGGCCAATCTGTTTTTCAGAAAGCCAGAGGAAGAATGGCAGTTAGCCCTGACAGGTATCCCTGTCCTGCTGTTTGATAAAGGAGAAACGAGAGCACGAACTAAAGGAAGACTAAAACTGGTCCTCGCCGAAAAAGGCACAGGTTTCATTCTTTGACATGATGTCATTGACAGTTTGACGAACTACAAGGCCCAAGATAATACTTTTCACACCATGTTCCTTTCCACCGATCACAGCCAAATGGGTGGTTTCAGTTTCGAAAACAAAACAGCTGCCAGACAGTTTCACGAACAAGTCGACCTACTGACGTCGGATCCTCTCAATATTTCTTTATCCGTTCCTAAAGCTAAAGGGAAAAATTCCAGGAAGTTGGAAAAAATAAAAGTTACCTTAAAATGTGATATTTCTCTTCCTTGCTGTTTCGAACACGTCACAAGTATTGATATTAGAGACAAAGAGCAATTCTATACGCTGACGAATTTAGTTAGTGCAAGGGAAATCTAAAAAGGTATTAGAGCAATCTGTTCATGAGTAGACGTCCATTGGGACCAATAGTCCCTTTTCTCATGGAGACCAAATTAATGTAGAATGCCCGTACTTAATTATTATTAGACTAAAATGTTTTGATGTTTCGCCGATATCGTAAAAAGGATTTCTGAACAGTATTAGCACTAGTGTGACGCTCGTATGATGACAATTTTTATATTAAATGTGCAAAGTGGAGAATGGTAATTCGAACAGTATGTACAAGTCCGTTAAGAATCGCTGTGTATTTGTGATTTCTTTCTTTCAGGGCCTGGCATGGCCTAGCGCTTTAAGGCGTGCGCTTCGTAATCTGAGGGTCGCGGGTTCGCGCCAAACATCCTCGCCCTCCCAGCCGTGGGGGTGCGTTATAATGTGACAGTCAATCCCACTTTTCGTTGGTAAAAGAGTAGCCCAAGAGTTGGCGGTGGGTGGTGATGACTAGCTGCCTTCCCTCTAGTCTTACACTGCTAAATTAGGGACGGCTAGCACAGATAGCCCTCGAGTAGCTTTGTGCGAAATTCCAAAACAACAACTTTCTTTCAGAACATATGGGCCCGACATGGCCAAGCGCGTAAGGCGCGCGACTCGTAATTCGAGGGTCGCGGGTTCGCGCCCGCCAAACAATGATTGCTTACGCTGGCACAATGACTGATTCGGCCTCCGTATGCGCTTTCTTGCATTTTGCCAACAATTGAACAACAACTTGCAATCAATTCTTTTTCGGGCAGCTTCATCTGTTTCACAAGCTTCCTTGATCGCTCATGTTGTTGAGCCGCGAGATTCTTGAAGTAATCTTTTGGTTTATCCTTCACAGATTAATGCTTTGTTTCCAAGTGTCTCTTCAGTTTGCCAGGAACAAACACCTCGTTCGATAAAGCTGCATTGGAGAGTAGGCAAAATGGTAATTAAGAATGTTCCGATTCCAAAGCGTTTTTTGTACTTTCGTTTGATTTCTTGCTTTTGATTCAACAAATTCTCCTTTGCAGCACCAGATTTACTTAAAAAATTTTTTCATGGATAAATGATAAGCTAATTCATACACGATAAGCACGAATTTCTGCAGTTGATATAAAATTCCTACCTACAGAGAAGTAGCTGTAGCTTACCGCAGAATAAGAACGTGTTCCAGAAAGCAGTTTGATTGTTTGATGCATCATTTATAACGTATGAAGCGCTTTTTATGCATAATAAAAATTCACTGTTAATTCATACCATTACAGTTAAATGAAAAATATGTTGGTGAAACATAGTGGCCTACTTTTTTCAAATTAATATAAATCAAACGTAATTATGTGAATCACACATACTTACATTACAATTTTTGATGGAACCTTTTGTAGACCACTTCTTAAGCTTCTTTCTTATCACACCAGCCATCTTAAGCCTAATGTTTGGAAGAGCGTAAACTTAAAACTCAATAAATCACTAAATTAAAAACACAAAAGCTTAATAAAAGTTCTGGATTTTCAAAAACGTAAAAAGGATGGTAAAGCTTTTGATATTACCAACAGTTTTCTGAATTTCTCGAATTTATGTTGTTATAGATAACTAAGAGTACTTACGTTTAAATGATTCTCCCACAACGGTTAAAAACGTTCTATTTTGCTAAGCAACCGCAATTCAATATCTCAGAATAGAACAATGTAGTATAACATTGATAAAAAAATTGACAGAAAAAAATTGATGAAAAGGTCTACTTTATTCTTTGTTTTATTACTCTAACAACATACCAGTTTCTGTCATTAACGTTTCAGTACTGAACGTTTAGTCATACTTCACAATCGGTTAATGCTATTTTATTTTATTTGTCCACACCCTCTACACCCTCTCACATACAATAATAATAAAAGGTGTGATTTTAACTTGATAGAAGTTAAGTACAAAGCTACATAATGGGCTATCTGTGTACTGCTCACCACGGGTTTCTAGCGTTGTCAGTCCACAGACATTCTGCTGTGCCACCAGGAGGGCTTAAATGTGCTTGCTAGCTAATTCCGTAATTTCCGAAATACCCATTGATTTCAATACACCCCTTCTGAACGTCGGCATTTGTACATTAGAAAAAAAACAAACTTTTTTTTCTTGTCTAAAAATAATTTTCCACGCATTTTTCTTAAGATAATTTGGACATTTCGTATTTATTCAAAGAATTATTGATGTTGATTAAATAACACTATGCATTAAAATATTATAGGTGTTTTGGTCGTGTTGTACGTGACTTGAAGGGTCAGATACTATTTCTTCTTCCATAACACTATGCAATCTGCATTATTTTTGTTTATAAAATATGCAAACATCCCACGCTGATTTTCAGTAAATCAAATAAATTGATAATTAAGTAATCAAAATATGTGTTACTATCACGATAAGAATTAAGTTGTTTTTTACTCCCAAACATTGTATATTAAAATGTTTTATACACGCAATATAACTGGATTGTTTATATAAATATTTATTTACTTATCAGTTACATGTCGCCACAGCACTACGTACATATTTCCAGAGGTGAAATATTTATAAAGTCTTTAAGTCATTTTAAACTCATCATTTTGTAACCAAGATTATTTGAGTGTGTGAATAATGTTGTTCTCCTTGGCCAAATTTATGATTTTGACAAACTATTTAATGTTACAAATTTCTTTTATTTTCTTTAGGTTACTAGATGATGAATAAAGAAGAACTCAAAAAGGCCATAAATATTGGAAACAATATTTGCTAGTACCTTAAACAATGTCATCTCCAAAATTTGGGCCCGGCATGGCCAGGTGAATAAGGCACTCGACTCTTAATCTGAGGGTCGTGGGCTCGAATCCAGATTATAATATGACGGCCAATCCCACTATTCGTTGGTAAAAGAGTAGCCCAAGAGTTGGCGGTGATGACTAGCTATCTTCTCTCCAGTCTTACACTGCTAAGTTAGGAACAGCTAGCACAGATTAGCTCGAGTAGCTTTGTGCGAAATTCAAAAACAAGCAAACAAACCCTGGGTTTAGTTCACGTAGTTTCGATTGTAACGGCATTTCATTAACATATATTTATTTTAATATGAACGATTGTTTTAGTTAAATATATATTAATATTTAGAAATGTACGCCACTTCTTGTGTTAAATATGTATTGCGAAATTCTCCTCTATTTTATAAATTTGTAGAAGATTTTAGAGTAAAGAATCATCAATTGCAGATATGTGTATTCAAATTCTAGTGACTGCCAGTATTGTTGCCAACTGAAATTTCTAGAACCTTGTCAAATGATTATAAAAGATAGTCATCAAACTCGCTGAGAAATAGCATATATTGTTAGTTTGCAACAGTTAGTATACTATAAACCTCAGAACTGATAACTGTGATAAACGCTTATTAATCGAAAAAAAACTACCTATATTTGACCAAGAACGTTCATAGATGTCGAACACTACAAACCATTTAACTTTAGACGATAGTATTTTTACGAGGACATTAGATATTTTCCGTGGTTAAAAGTCAGCTTGTAAACGGCGTGAGTCCAGCGAATAAAAGAGTTAGCTATCTTACTCGTTAAGTGAACTGCATCTATATCAACTTGAAAGTTATTATCATGCCAGATAGAGGACTTAATATTGTTTGTGAAAATGGATCTTGTTGGCAATTATAAATTTGATACACATTCACATTAAATTAACTTTTAAATTAAAATTAAAAGTTCCAGCTATTTGAACTTGTACAACATCGCAAAAAATAAAAATAAACGCCTCCCCAGTAACTCAACGGTATGTCTGCGGACTTAAAACGCTAAAAACCGGGTTTCGATACTCGTGGTGGGCAAACCACAGACAGCCCATTGTAGCTTTGTGCTTAATCAAAAACAACAACGCAAAATAATACAGAGGCTCGTCAGGTACACATTATAATACGTACGTATAATTTTGTACGTAAATATAATGAAGTGAACCAATGCCATTAACCTTTTTCTCACTGCTTTCATTCATATAAGAAAAACTATAAAGACATTAAAGTTTGCGCATGTTGTTTTACCATTTATATTATACTTATGTAAATATATATTGTTTCCATAATCTTTCCAAATACAGACAAATACTATAAAACGAGTTTATATAAAATTGTGTTGTGATGCAGTTGAAGTTAAAATATTAATAACTAAATCAAACTTCAAAAAGATTGCAATATTTACAGAAATACTATGTACTATTCATGTTAATGTAACACAAATAATATTCAATAAATAGATTTATGTTGGAATGAACATGAATTCGTAAAATCAAAGTATTTTGATGGCTAAAAATTATTATACCAAGATATTGAGTCTTACATTTACTAAAGAAAAACAAAGCAATTCTGTAAAGATATAAGACGAAACCCCAATTTTCAAATTAAAAAAAAAAAAACATCGATGCAAAAAATAGTAATAATGGACACTTCATAAAAAAGGCATAATGTCAAACAAACAAATACATTAAAATTTTAGAAATAAATAACTTCACTTTTGTCATCCTGCAATTATTATGTCAAATACATAAGCAAATACATAATTGGATTACCGAAACGATTCATTAAGAAACACATCGACATATATACCATAATCATACCAAATCCAGGTATTCATTAAGAAACACGTCAATATAATTATACCAAATCCAGGTATTCATTAAGAAACACATCAATATAATTATACCAAATCCAGGTATTCATTAAGAAACACATCAATATAATTATACCAAATCCAGGTATTCGTTAAGAAACACATCAACATAATTATACCAAATCCAGGTATTCGTTAAGAAACACATCAACATAATTATACCAAATCCAGGTATTCCTTAAGAAACACATCAACATAATTATACCAAATCCAGGTATTCATTAAGAAACACATCAACATAATCATACCAAATCCAGGTATTCACTAAGAAACACATCGACATATATACTATAACTATACAAAATCCAAGTATTAAAATCAATATTTGTTTTTGTTTCACTTGAGGCTATTCGAGGGCTATCTACGCTTGTCGTCCCTAATTTAGTAGTGTCAGAGTAGGTGGAAGACAGCTGATCATCACTACCTACCGCTAATTTCTTGCGTTACTCTTTTAACAACGAATAGTGGGATTGACCGTTACGTTAAAACGCACCCACTTCTAAAAGAGGGAGCATGTTTGGTGCGACGAGGATTTTAACCCGCGACTCTTGGATTACGAGTCGAGTGCTTTAACCACATGGCCATGCCGGGCGAAAGTAATGAGAAGTGCTTGTAGTTACTAAGGGTAATCTGAAACAAGTAACGTTGAGATGCTTGTTTCATATGGAGGATTACTACACAAAAAATATATTATTCCTGGTAGGATTTTTCTTTACTAATTAAAATACTTTTTATTGGTGTTTTAAATAGAAAGTTCTAACGTTCATGATTTTTGGGTTAAAAAGATTACACGTTCGCCAGTGACGTAAGTAGAGGGGGGCAAGGGTGTACATCTGTCCTCGGGCGCAGCGTCGGGGGTGAGGGCGCCACATTGATGTTACATAATTAGAAATGAATTTCAGAATGAAATGTTTTCCCCTCTTAACCAAGTAATGTCCAGTGTCCCATATATGAAAGTTGCAACGTCATGTGTTGCCACAATTTGGTTGTGATTTGGTCACGTTATACCATAACGCTGTTATGAAATCGTTAAAATGCAGTCATTTCATAGCGAATAATCAATGTTGTTATGTAACATTGTGTGAACGTTGTGAAATGTAACATTATATGCTGTAAATCAGTAACCAGAACGCATATTACACGAGCACTTCACCGAACAAAGTCGATAAATTGTCTATTACTTGATCCAGTTTTTGCAATGCTACCATGGCCTCAGCGCCTTGTCCTTCGGGAGTAACCGAACGGCTATAACTGATAATTGACCCCCGCAAGTCTGATAAAGCTGGAAACGAAGCCGAGAAAATCTAACACTGGACTAGATTGTGAATAGCAGATACAAGTCCGGGCCTTTCGCGCCTTTTCGGCATTGATCCTAAAATTGAAACGGGTGAGCGCGTAACCGAACCATAAGATTTTTGGATGCACCTTTAAGTGCCCAAGGTGAAAATTATTGCTATAAAATCTAAAATTCGTTTATTCGTTGCAGTGTTCATGTATCGGTCATATCATTTGAAAAATACTCATAACGACTTCGTTGTTAAGGATAAATGTAATGGGGATTTGGTTTCAAATAGATTTAATATTTCCTGTTCCTCTCACATTCTCCTGATCTCCTTTACCTATTAACTACTGATCGTTTGTTTGATCTACTCACGCTGTTTACCCTAGCTTTTATCCCAAGCGCCCTAGCTAGCTTTTATCCCACCCAACTTCGGACCAAAGCGAAAGCGAAAACCCTTTCGTCAATAACTATTCTATTACTCGGGGGATTAAAAGCAGAGAAATGCGTAACAGTACAGTGATGTGCCAAAAAACATGATTTCCTATAATGTAATATTATAATTTCTTATACAGCAGACAAGAAATTACGGAATCCTAATTTTAACAATGAGATATAATTGTTATATATACGTTCTTGGGCCATATAAATGGTGTCATATTACACCTCTTGCTTAAAACTCTTGCTTAATGTCAAAAGGATCGATAGGCCACGCTTTCGCGGTCCGTATTTGTACTGAAAATCAAGATCAAGCAAGCTTTTGCCCTTTTGCTCTACGCTAGTTTTTTTTCCTCGCTGAGCTCGTCTTAGTCATGGCATGACTAAACAAAGCATAGTAAATTACAACTTACTCTATTGCCAGTTGTGAAAGGTCTTTTAGTAAGTTAAAACTTATCCTGTTTTACCTGAGATCATCTATGGGATAGAAAAGATTGTCAGTTTTGGCTTTGGTGAGTGTGAAGCGACAAATTACCGACAGCATAAATTTTGAGGAACTAATCGATAAATTTGCAGCAGCAAAGGCAGGAAGAATTTCTCTTTGAAGTTACATAATAACATCCAAAGCATTATATCAAACTATTTCTTTTACCTTATGCTAACTTTCCAGGTTACTATATCCAAGGAAATGTTTTAAGTTTTCGCAATGTTATATTTGACTATTATTTTAGTATAAAATAATTCTGCATTAATTTTTTATACGCATTCTTGTTTCTCATTCTGTCCTTCTCTGTTATTCAATTATATCTTCAAAATACCATTGTTGACTCAATTATTTCACTTTTTTCATCTCCTTCATACCCCAAAAATACGCCACGAAATTCAGGTTTTCATGTTCTAAAACTCTTAAATTTCCGGGAAAGCATGACCCTTATGGCTTACGTTTTGTCACGGGAGGGCGCGAAAACCGACTTTGTCCTCAGGCACTGAAAACCCTAGCTACGCCTCTGTAATTATGTGTAGATAGTGATACTTGATAGATGGCCTTTGTTTTGATGACGTTTTGAATTTCCTAAAGCCAGATTTCTTATTGTTGGCGTTTGCTCTCATCAGATTCTGTCATAAAAGAACATCACATACAACTCTTTATACACCGTATGCATAATTGTCATGTGTCATTTAAAATTGTTATTTAACTTTAAAAACTGCTTTTCTGGTAACACTAATATCACTCAGTTCAACTACATAACACACAGACCACTGCAGTTAGAATCGGCACAGTAGACTGTATAATTAATATAATCTTTCTTTTTAAAAGAAACGTCGTGTTTATTTTACATCACTAGGTCAGGATGATGACAACCGAAACAACTTTGGTCTGGTCTCGCTGCCAGCTCAAACTGCATGTTCTGTTTCCATTACATCGTATAGTCAATACGTTTTTCCATGGCTAACTTACAAGCATAGCTATTCTTATGATTACAAACACTTCTAAACATCCTTTGACTGCTTTCTAGTTTTTCACCCTAGTTTTAAAAGAGTTGTTTGACGTATAATGCTCTTGGTTCAGATATGTCTGTCATCACGAACAAATTAGGTTTCTAGCCACAAATTTAATAAAACAAAATTCAATTTTCTGTATGAACTGTATCGCTAATTGTATCGGTTTAAATGAAGTGGCATTGAGTGTTTCTGAATTATTATTCCTTGAATAAAACTGAACTATTTAATTAAAACCTTCCCAGCCACAGAAGATTAATTGAATCACTATTACAGACAATTGACAGCTGGTGTTGTCTGTATATTTGTCAAAATGTTTGTCAAAATTTAAGTAGATGATAGAAGAATTTCTTCTTATGAACTGGGTAACTAAATTAAGTGGACATCAGTGGTGTAGACAATTTCCCTGAGATGTGGGGAGAAGCAAGACAAATTATTCTTCCCCATTCTGCTGTCATAATAAAATCAGTTATAAATTGAATATGTGAGTGTTCGATTAACGCTAGTCCATATAAAATTTCTGTGAAAAAAACTTTATTACAACGTCTGAAAACGAAACGTTAGGAAAAAAAATTAACGGTAAGATAATTATAAAGTTTTGTTATTAGTACTGAAGATAACGGATCACCCTACTATTTAACAAGGTTCGATTGTGGTATGTTTTGTAAATTTTGTTTGTTTGTTTTTTAATTTTGCGAAAAGTTACGTGTAACGTGTTTGTGTGTTGTTGAATGATATTTCGTGAATATTCAGAATATCAGTAAATCGTTTACATCGAATGAGCAGACGGCTCTGCCCCAATAGATTTCAGCGTGATTTGATGATCCAAGTTTCGTATGTGAATAACTCTAGTATATATATTTGCACACGTAATGGGATACTTGCGTGAGATCAAACAAATCTAAAACCTTGCTAAAGTGATTATATTAATACTATTGTTACTTTATTCATCGATCATCTCGATTATAACTTCTTCTTACTGCAAAGTTTCCACGTTCACAGAAAGGTTACTTTCAAAATTTTCTTGTTGCAAATATTAACTTTCTCCCTCATGGCGTCGTTGGCCAACAATGAAATAGTGTTAATTTTACGTTATCTATTTTTATTATATAGGCCTGGCATGGCTTGGTGGTTAAGGCGTTCATCAACTCCTAATCTGAGGGACGCGGGGTCGATTCCTCGTCACACCAAACATGCTCGCCCTTTCAGCCGTGGGGACGTTATAACATTACGGTCAATCCCACTATATCAGTAACCCAAGAGTTGGTGGTGCACTGGAAAATTAGAGACGGCTAGCGCAGATAGCCGTCGTGTAGTTTTGCGCGAAATTCAAAACAAACTAATTTTTCTTACATATTTATTTGTGCAAATACTATTTTTTTTTGGATCCCAGGTTCGCGCGAAATTAAAAAACAAACAAATGTCCTTGTTTATTTTGTGACCTTTATACATACGTGATAAACCGACTTCGTGTTTTATAAATTTATGTAATTTACGTACAAGTAGTAAATTTAAAACAAACTTTGGTTTTATTTTACTGTGATAATGATAACATATTCATTATAATATTTTTTCGATGTGTATCATAAGTCTTAAATTTCAGAAATAAGCCTTTCTCCCCTCAGCAGATTAAACGCAACTGAGGATAGAACAAAATGACGCATAATATATTTTTTTTCATTTTTCTGATCACTCGAATGAGCTGTTTCCCATTAAATCTGTAGTCTAATGTCATTCAAGATGTTCAAAACATTCTCATTTATATGAACTAGTTATTACAACCTTTGTGTTACGACATAAACTTATGGTTGTATGAGTTACGAACGTTAAAACTAAATATTTTATCGTGTTTGGTCAGCTATATTACTGTAAACAGGTTTACATGTATGATCAGCTATGTCGCTGTAAATATGTTGACTTGTTTGGCCAACCATGTAAACAGGTTGATGTCTATTATCAGCTATGTCACTGTAAACAGGTCGACGTGTATTATCAGCTATGTCATTGTAAACATTAATCTACAGTTTTAGGACAGATAGAGTAAGTAGCTTTGAGCGAATTTTGAAAAAAACTCAAATCGAATATTCCTGGTAGTTGCAATGTAAAGAGTTTGGAACGACGAAATAACTCTTCTTTTTATATTCTTTGATATCACTCGTTTATGTTAAAGTAAATGATTCATAAAAAGAACCATGTTACTAAAAACAACACAGATTTTTCAGAGTTATAGTCTTAAAGGTGGGTTGATAAGTATCATCAATTGATTCACCCTTGTTTTAAACGTTAGACAGGTTGATGTGTCATCATTAGATGCACCCTTGTTATAAACGTTAAAGACAGGTTGATAAGTGTTATTATTGTATTAACACTTGTTCTAAACGTTAAAGACAGTTGATAAGTGTCATCATTATATTCACCCTTGTTATAACCGTTAAAGACAGGTTATAAAGTATCATTATTGGATGCACTCTTGATATAATCGTCAAAGACAGGTTGATAAGTGTCATTATCGGATTCACCCCTGTTATAACCGTTAAAGACAGGTTGATACACTCTTGTGCAAATTAATTGAAACAAGACGGAAAATTACGATTTTTTTTTCAATTTTTTGCGTTTTATACATGATATGACCACCTTTATTTTTCAGAAGATCATTAATCCGCTTTAATATCGAGTCCACGAGTTGACTACAATCTTTACTAATTCTTGGATCGCGGTACCACCCCTCAATTATGGCCTCAATTAGCTTATCTTTCGTAGTACAGTCTTTTCTCCGAAGTCTTTCTTTACAAATCGCCCAAAGATTTTCAATAGGATTTAAGTTCAAAGAATTTCCAGACGAGTCCAGCACCTTTATTTGCGTTGTAGTAATAAAATTCTTTACAAGTTTCGATGTGTAAAACGGAGCCAAATCTTGCTAAAAATGCCAGATCCATCTGGAAATCTCTTTTTCAATTCTTGAATGGCTTTTTTCTGCAAAACTTTGATGTACTGCAGTCCTCGCATCATACCTTCTACGATATGTAAGCCTCCGACGTCATAGTAGCTGAAAAAGCCCCCAAAACATCTTCTTCAAGGGATGTTTTACGAACTTATTGATGTGAGATTCTCGAAGTTGCTAACCTGGAGGTCTGCGAACATGCAGACTTCTTTGACCCCGTACGAAGAAATGAGTCTCGTCACTGAATAACACTTTCCTCCATTGTTCTTGCGTCCAGTTCTTGTATTTCAGACCCCATTAATACCGTTTTTTCTTCATTGAGTTGGTAAGAAGTTGTTTTTGACTGGTCTTTTGCCATTCTAACGCAATTTCGAATGACGTAATATTTCTCAAAATTTCGTCATATATCCCAAATATAGATCGACCGTACTGTAAAACACAGCTAATGACGCCGTCTGTGTGAAAAAAAATGACTATTAAAGGAAATCAGCGGGCCCAGCGAGCCTACACCGGCCGCCATGCTGAAAATATTGTAAAGTGACCATTTGTTTCAATTAATTAGCACAAGAATGTAAGTACTATTATTGAATTCATATTTATTCTAAATGTTAAAGACAGGTTGATAAGTGTCATTATTGAATTCACTTTTGTTGTAAAAAATTAAATATAGGTTGACAACTGTCATTATTGGATTCACCCTTGCTCTAAACGTTAAAGACAGGTTGATAAGTACATCTAAGGTTTAAAACAAATGTGAACCTAGTAATAATAGATTGTTCGACTCCTAAACTCCCTCGTCTCATATTGTCACAAGATTATGCTTGAATCATACTCTCGCGTCTCAAATTGTCACAAGATCTGGTCGAATCAAACCCTCGCGTCTCATATTGTCACAAAAACTGGTCGAATCAAACTACTCTTGCGTCTCATATTGTAACAAGATCTGGTCGAATCAAATTCTAGCGTCTCATATTGTCAAAAGATCTGGTCGAATCAAACTCTTACATCTTATATTGTCAGAAGATTCTAGTCGAATGAAAATTCCACGTCTCCAGTGTCTCATATTGTCATGAGGTTCTAGTCTGATGCCTTACGATCACTAAGCGATACTATCTGGCAAGATTAATAAAAATTATTTGCGATGTTTTTGTTGTTTTTTTTCGTTGGGTTATTTTATTTTCAAAAAATGTTTTTGGATTAGATTTTCAAGTCTTTCATTAAATACAAAAAGTGGCACGCAGCCAGCGCATTTCCTGGCTAGTTCCCTAATATAAACTATAAAACTGCTATTCACTGTTATTTTGAATTAAATGTCCAAATTAAACTAGACATCGTTTTAACCAGTTGATGTCAGTACAAAAATCACTTTGCTGGAATTTGGAAATATCTTAAGTCTATGGCTGCGATTGAGTAAAAACTACATGGAACATTGGATGTGGTTTTTATCACTGTTATTAGGCTTAGTAAAATAAGCCCAATGTTTTTTATCACTGTTACTAGCCTTAGTGAAATAAGCTCAATGTGGTTCTTATCACTGTTATTAGGCCTACTGAAATGAGTCTAGTGAGATATTTAATCACTATTATCAGGCCGAACTGTTTTATTGCTTCGCTAGCTTCAGAGTTTTTTTCCATAACATAAACGCTTTGTATAAAACAACATTTTGGACTGACTTATCTAACATATCGTCAAATGCCTTCTATAAACGTAATTTTTTTATATTCTTCTGTTATCTAATAAAAGATATAACAAAATATAACAAATTAACAATGTTTTCGTCCACCCTCTGTATCTATGATGGCTTATAGTACTAAAAATAGTTTCGATGCCGATGGTTTTGTGGAGCTTTTCACTTCAAAACAAAGAAATCTAACGAGGGTTCCAATAGATCAAAACTTCTAAGCTGATTAATAGATCACTCAACAGGATCCTGCACAATGACTCAGATGCAATCTCTGAATTAACTATTTTGCATCTGTGGACATTCATCATGAGTAAATACGGTTCATGTTTGTGAGCTCACAAGTATCTATTACTTAAGTGTTGAAAACTCAAACCACTAGCTGCATCATTTTGATATTTTGGTGAATAAATATCCATCAAGAGTAAGATAATGATTTAATATCTCTTGGTGACAACCAACAGAAAGAGGTGATATTATCTGGATAATTCCTAACGAAGAAATACTACCTTGATAACCTACTAAATGAGAGAACTTGTTCCTGAATTACAAGGGAAGGAATATATATAAACCCGTACAATTTGTTTTAAGTTGGTAAATACAAAAATAATTAATTTCAAGTAATGTTCGAATCAACGATCCTTAATGAAGTGAGGAATATGAAAGATTACAATTTGGAGACGGTTGGTGACACTAGATGTTCGTTTGTTTGTTTTCTTTCGTGAATTTGAAGACAGACAACAGCTTAACTAGTGATTTTTGGAAAAAAAGTGACAACCTGAGAACCTCCAAGAAAGACGTGCGGTTATATCTTTTTAGATAATTCTTGATAAAGACGAAATAATTAGTGAGTTTGAAAAAGGTTTGTTTATTTTTGAATTTCGCGTAAAGCTACACGAGGGCTATCTGCGCTAGCCTTCCCTAACTTAACAGAGGGAAGGCAGTTAGTCATCACAACCCACCGCCAACCCTTGGGATACTCTTTTACCAACGAATAGTGTGATTGATCGTAACATAATAATGCCCCCCACGGCAGAAAAGACAAGCATGTTTGGTGTTATGGATATTCGAACCCGCGACCCTTAGATTACGAGTAGAGCACCTCAACCACCTGAACATGTTGGGCCTCTAAACAGAATTAAATCTCATGATTTCATACAAATATTAAGTTAATAGATTTTTCATAGGAGTTTCTTGTACAAAGTAGTGATTAAAAGTTGTGATACGAATTCAGCCAAACTTACAGGAGTAGGAGATATAATACTGATGCAATACTTAGCCGTTGAAGGACGAAATAATTAAATAAATGTGAGGGGGACGGAGGGAGGAAGGTGTGATACTAGTAAAGACATTCGAATTTGAAAAACATATTGTCTCAAGAAGAAGGTGTGATACTAGTAAAGACATTCGAATTTGAAAAACATGTTGTCTCAATAAACTATCAAATAAAAAAAAATTGATGTATTGGATGGAAATAGAAGTAAAGCATTGAATAGGTGTAAAATTAATAAGAAACGATTGTGAAATGAGTTAAACGTATTAATCGCACTTTATAATGCAGTGGAACGCCACCAGGGAAACATTTAACATCTAAATATTAGATCTGTATTACCAGTATCTTGAAGTCCCCGATTCATTTCCAAGAAATTTTGTGGATTGGTTCATTGGCTTTGGACGCTAACATCTACGTTCAGTAGGTCCTGTAGAAACTGCCAGGATGTATGGTTTACGTTCAAGTTTGTTCATTGACTCTTCAGCAATGAAACGTTTGATAATCATACATTATATTCATTAGATTTGGAATCCTTGATAATGGAGAAACCAGTGTCACCGTTCTCATAAAGAGTTTCCACAAATGGGGGTGAAGCACCAATATGCCTTACGTGACAAATTAGGTGATATGAATTTGATTTTTGATTATTTGGCGGTAATCAGACATTAACGAATACCCAGTAAAAGTTCCAGAAACGTTCAAACCCACATATATATACTCTTCAAAAAAAAAGAAACGCAAAAGGCAAAATTTGAGACAAATTGTTAACAAGTTTATTCCGGGTAGTTCTGTATGACATGTGTGAAACTTGGCACATTCACTGCTGAACATCCAAAGTCTGCAAAGGCGAAGTCACACTCACTAGTTGAAGTTTAACGTCACTCAACGTATGCCCCCCGTGAGCATCAATAACTGCTTCGCATCTCCTGCCCATGGAAGCGATGTGATTACGAATCACATCTTGTGGAATGGCTGTCCACTCAGCCTGCAAAGCTGCTGCAGGCTGAGGTAGAGTCTGCAGTTGAGGTTGTCGCCGTTGCAGACGTCGATCCAATTCGTCCCAAAGATGTTCGATGGGTTTAAATCTGGTGATCTGGAGGGCCAGGGAAAAACGTTGATGTTGTGGTGTCTCAAGAAGACAGTGGTGAATCGAGCTGTGTGAGGACGGGCGTTGTCATGTTGAAAAACGTCGTTGACGATGATGGGTTGCACATGGGGCCTAAGAATCTCGTCGACGGTTGCGTACGGTCTGATCGGAAATCCTACGCAGCCCTGGTATGGTTGAGGCAGTAGACGTCGCAGTGGTGGTCCTATCCCGAAGGTGACGTAACCGGATGTAGCTGAGAACGGAACATTAATAATTTCCATATAAACCTCTTGACGTCAGAACGTTCTCGAAACCTTATCTATACGCAGATGTTTGAGATTAAGGGTTGTAAAACTCTGTTGTTTACGCACAACGAAGTTAATTATTTATCTAGCATTAAACCAGACATCTTGAAAATCCTATATACGAGTACAACAAATAATAACTACCAAGCTAACACTTGACCATAATAACAGAGTATACAGTTAAAACGTGATGTTAAAGAAAGAGTACAAGATGGGCAAGCTGTGTTAGTTACTTAAGCACATAAACACGTGTTCTCTTGTTCTTTGTAACAAGTGTTATATTAATATGAGTGTCTTTTGTTCTTTGAAACAAGTGTTATATTAACATGATTGTTTCTCGTTCTTTGTAAGAAGTGTTATATTAACACGAGTTCTCTTGTTGTTTGTAATAAGTGTTACATTAACATGAGTATCGTGTTCTTTGTAACAAGTGTTATATTGACATCAGTGTTTCTTGTTCTTTGAAACATGTGTTAGATTAACATGATTGTTTCTTGTTCTTTGTAAGAAGTGTCACATAAAGATGATTGTATCTTCTTTTTGTAATAAGTTTTATATCAGCACAAGTTCTCTTATTCTTTGTAAAAAATATTATATTAACATGTCTCTTGTTTTTTGTAACAAGTGTTACATCAACACGAGTGTCTCTTGTTCTTTCTTTCAAGTGTTATATTAACACGAGTTCTCTTATTTGTAACAAATGTTTCATTAACACGAGACCTTTTGTTTTTTGTAAAAGTGTTACATTAACATGAGAGTCTATTGTTCTTTGCAACAAGTGTCACATTAACACGAGTTCTTTTGTTCTTTGTAAAAGTGCTATATTAACATGTCTCTTGTTCTTTGTAACAAGTGTTACATAAACATGAGTGTCTCTTGTTATTTGTAAGAAGTGTTATATTAACACGAATTCTCGTGTTCATTGAAACAAGTGTTGTATTAATAAGATTGTGTCCTGTTCTTTGTAACAAGTGTTACATTAACATGATTGTTTCTCGTTCTTTGTAAGAAGTGTTATATTAACACGAGTTCTCTTGTTGTTTGTAATAAGTGTTACATTAACATGAGTATCGTGTTCTTTGTAACAAGTGTTATATTGACATCAGTGTTTCTTGTTCTTTGAAACATGTGTTAGATTAACATGATTGTTTCTTGTTCTTTGTAAGAAGTGTCACATAAAGATGATTGTATCTTCTTTTTGTAATAAGTTTTATATCAGCACAAGTTCTCTTATTCTTTGTAAAAAATATTTTATTAACATGTCTCTTGTTTTTTGTAACAAGTGTTACATCAACACGAGTGTCTCTTGTTCTTTCTTTCAAGTGTTATATTAACACGAGTTCTCTTATTTGTAACAAATGTTTCATTAACACGAGACCTTTTGTTTTTTGTAAAAGTGTTACATTAACATGAGAGTCTATTGTTCTTTGTAACAAGTGTCACATTAACACGAGTTCTTTTGTTCTTTGTAAAAGTGCTATATTAACATGTCTCTTGTTCTTTGTAACAAGTGTTACATAAACATGAGTGTCTCTTGTTATTTGTAAGAAGTGTTATATTAACACGAATTCTCGTGTTCATTGAAACAAGTGTTGTATTAATATGATTGTGTCCTGTTCTTTGTAACAAGTGTTACATTAACACGAGTGTCTCTTGTTCTTTCTTTCAAGTGTTATATTAACACGAGTTATCTTCATTGTAACAAATGTTTCTTTAACACGAGTCCTTTTGTTCTTTGTAAAAGTGTTACATTAACATGAGTGTCTATTGTTCTTTGTAACAAGTGTTACATTAACACGAGTTCTCTCGTTCTTTGTAACAAGTGTTATATTAACACGAGTTTTCTTGTTCTTTGTAACAAGTGTTATATTAACACGAGTTTTCTTGTTCTTTGTAATAAGTGTTACACTAACAGGAGTGTCTTTAGTTTTTGGTAACAAGTGTTGCATTAACACGAGTGTCTCTTGTTCTTTGTAACAAGTGTTGCACAAATACGAGTTCTCTTGTTCTTTGTAACAAGTGTTATGTTAACATGAGTGTCTCTTGTTCTTTGAAACGTGTTAGATTAACATGATTGTTTCTCGTTTTTTGTAACAAGTATTACACTAAGATGAATGTCTCTTGTTTTTTGTAACAAGTGATACACTTACAGGAGTGTCTGTTTTTTGTAACAAGTGTGACATTAACACGAGTTCTCTTGTTCTTTGTAACAAGTGTTATATTAACATGAGTGTCTCTTGCACTTTGTAACAAGTGTTATATTAACACGAGTTCTCTTGTTCTTTGTAAAAGTGTTTATATTAACATGATTGTTTCTTTTTTTGTAACAAGTGTTATATTAACATGAGTGTCTCTTGTTCTTTAAAAGGAGTGTTACATGAACACGAGTTCTCTTGTTCCTGGTAACAAGTGTTACACTAACATGAGTGTTTCATATTCTTTGCAAGAAGTGTGATATTGACATCAGTGTCTCTTGTTCTTTGAAACATGTGTTAGATTAACATGATTGTTTCTTGTTCTTTGTAACAAGTGTTACATTAACTCGAGTTCTCTTGTTCTTTGTAAAAGTGTTTATATTAACATGATTGTTTCTTTTTTTGTAACAAGTGTTAGATTAACATGAGTGTCTATTGTTTTTTGTAACAAGTGTTATATTAACAAGAGTTCTCTTGTTCTTTGGAATAAGTGTTACATTAACACGAGTTTCACTTCTTTTTTGTAACAAGTGTTATATTAACATGAGTGTCTCTTGTTCTTTGTAACAAGTATTAGATAAACGTGAATGTTTTGTTCTTTGTAACAAGTGTTACATAAACATGAGTGTCTTTTGTTCTTTTTAACAAGTGTTATATTTATATGAGTGTCTCTTTCTGTGTAACAAGTGTTACATTAACATGACTGTCTCATGTTCTTTGTAACAAGTGTTATATTGACATCAGTGTTTCTTATTCTTTGTAACAAGTGTTATAATAACGTGACTGTTTCTTGTTCTTTGTAACAAGTGTTATAATAACGTGAGTGTTGTTTTTTGTAACAAGTGTTATATTAACATGATTGTTTCTTGTTTTTTGTAAGAAGTGTTACATTAACACGAGTTCTCTTGTTCATTGTAACAAGTGTTATATCAACACGAGTACTCTTTTTCTTTTTAACAAGTGTTACATTAACATGAGTGTCTCTTGTTCTTTGTAATAAGTGTTATATTAACACGAGTTCTCTTTTTCTTTGTAACAAGTTTCATATCAACACGAGTTCTTTTTTTCTTTTTAACAAATGTTACATTAACATGAGTGTCTCTTGTTCTTTGTTAAAAGTGTTACATAAACACGTGTTCTCTTGTTCTTTGTAACAAGTGTTATGTTAATATGAGTGTCTTTTGTTCTTTGAAACAAGTGTTATATTAACATGATTGTTTCTCGTTCTTTGTAAGAAGTGTTATATTAACACAAGTTCTCTTGTTGTTTGTAATAAGTGTTACATTAACATGAGTCTCGTGTTCTTTGTAACAAGTGTTATATTGACATCAGTGTTTCTTGTTCTTTGAAACATGTTAGATTAACATGATTGTTCCTTGTTCTTTGTAAGAAGTGTCACATAAAGATGATTGTCTCTTCTTTTTGTAATAAGTTTTATATCAGCACAAGTTCTCTTATTCTTTGTAAAAAATATTATATTAACATGTCTCTTGTTCTTTGTAACAAGTGTTACATCAACACGAGTGTCTCTTGTTCTTTGTAACAAGTGTTACATAAACATGAGTGTCTCTTGTTCTTTCTTTCAAGTGTTATATTAACACGAGTTCTCTTATTTGTAACAAATGTTTCATTAACACGAGTCCTTTTGTTTTTTGTAAAACTGTTACAGTAACATGAGTGTCTATTGTTCTTTGTAACAAGTGTTACATTAACACGAGTTCTCTTGTTCTTTGTAAAAGTGCTATATTAACATGTCTCTTGTTCTTTGTAACAAGTGTTACATAAACATAAGCGTCTCTTGTTATTTGTAAGAAGTGTTATATTAACACGAATTCTCGTGTTCATTGAAACAAGTGTTGTATTAATATGATTGTGTCCTGTTCTTTGTAACAAGTGTTACATTAACACGAGTGTCTCTTGTTCATTCTTTCAAGAGTTATATTAACACGAGTTCTCTTATTTGTAACAAATGTTTCTTTAACACGAGTCCTTTTGTTCTTTGTAAAAGTGTTACATTAACATGAGTGTCTCTTCTTTTTGTAATAAGTTTTATATTAGCACGAGTTCTTTTATTCTTTGTAACAAATATTACATTAACATTAGTGTCTCTTGTTATTTGTAACAAGTGTTATATTAACATGTCTTGTTCTTTGTAACAAGAGTTACATAAAAATAGTGTCTGTTGTTCTTTCTTACAAGTGTTATATTAACAAGACTTCTCTTGTTCTTTATTAAAAGTGGTACATAAACATGATTGTCTCTTGTTCTTTCTAACAAGTGTTATATTAACACGAGTTCTCTTTTTCTTTTTAACAAGTGTTACATTAACATGAGTGTCTCTTGTTCTTTGTAACAAGTGTTACATAAACACGTGTTCTCTTCTTCTTTGTAACAAGTGTTATGTTAATATGAGTGTCTTTTGTTTTTTGGAACAAGTGTTATATTAACATGATTGTTTCTCGTTTTTTGTAACAAGTGTGACATTAACACGAGTTCTCTTGCTCTTTGTAACAACTGTTATATTAACACGAGTTCTCTTGTTCCTTGTAACAAGTGTTACATAAACATGAGTGTCTTTTGTTCTTTTTAACCAGTGTTACATTAACATGTGTGTCTCTTGTTCTTTGTAACAAGTGTTACATTAACAGGAATGTCTCTTGTTCTTTTTAAGAAGTGTTATATCAACACGAGTTCTCTTTTTCTTCTTAACAAGTGTTACATTGACCTGAGTGCCTCTTGTTCTTTGTAACAAGTGTTACATTGACATGAGTGTATCTTGTTCTTTGTAACAAGTGTTACATAAACACGTGTTCTCTTGTTCCTTGTAACAAGTGTTATGTTAATATGAGTGTCTTTTGTTCATTGAAACAAGTGTTGTATTAATATGATTGTGTCCTGTTCTTTGTAAGAAGTGTTATATTAACACGAGTTCTCTTGTTCTTTGTTACAAGTATTACATTAACATGAGTGTCTCTTTCTCTTTGTAACAAGTGTTATATTAACACGAGTTATCATGTTCTTTGTAATAAGTGTTTTATTGATATCAGTGTCTCTTGTTCTTTGAAACAACTGTTATATTAACATGAGTGTCTCATGTTCTTTGTAACAAGTGTTACATGAACACGAGTTCTCTTGTTCTTTGTAACAAGTGTTAGATTAACGTGAGTGCCTCTTCTTCTTTGTGACAAGTGTTACATAAACACGAGTTCTCTTGTTTTTTTGTAACAAGTGTTATAATAACGTGACTGTTTCTTGTTCTTTGTAACAAGTGTTATAATAACGTGAGTGTTGTTTTTGTAACAAGTGTTATATTAACATGATTGTTTCTTATTTTTGTAAGAAGTGTTACACTGAGATGAGTGTCTCTCTTTCTGTGTAATACGTGTTACATTAACACGAGTTTCTCTTCTTCTTTGTAACAAGTGTTATATTAACATGATTGTTTCTTGTTCTTTGTAACAAGTGTTAGATTAACATGAGTGTCTATTGTTTTTTGTAACAAGTGTTATATTAACAAAACTTCTCTTGTTCTTTGTAAAAAGTGTTACATAAACATGATTGTTTCTCGTTTTTTGTATTATATTTGTTATATTAACCCGAGTTCTTTTGTTCTTTTTGACAAGTGTTACATTAACATGAGTGTCTCTTTTTGTTTGTAATAAGTGTTACACAAACACGACTACTCTTGTTCTCTGCAAGAAGTGTTATGTTAACATGAGTGTCTTTTGTTTTTTGGAACAAGTGTTACATAAACGTGAGTGTTTTGTTCTTTACAACAAGTGTTATATTAACCTGAGTGTATCTTTCTCTGTAACTAGTGTTACATTAACATGAGTGTTTCATGTTCTTTGTAACAAGTGTGATATTGACATCAGTGTCTCTTGTTTGAAACATGTGTTAGATTAACATGATTGTTTCTTGTTCTTTGTAACAAGTGTTACATTAACATAAGCGTTTTTTTCTTTGTAACAAGTGTTTCGTAAACATTAGTGTCTCTTGCTCTTTTAAGAAGTGTTACATTAACATGAGTCTCTCTTGTTCTTTGTAACAAGTGTTACACAAACATGAGTGTGTTTTGTTCTTTCTAACTAGTGTTATATAAACACGATTTCTCTTGTTCATTGTAACAAGTGTTATATCAACACGAGTTTTCTTTTCCTTTTTAACAAGTGTTACATTAACATGAGTTCTCTTTTTCTTTTTAATGAGTGTTACATTAACATGAGTGTCTCTTGTTCTTTGTAACAAGTGTTACATTCACATGAGTGTCTCATGTTCTTTTTAACAAGTGTTATATTGACATCAGTTTCTCTTGTTCTTTGAAACGTGTTAGATTAACATGATTGTTTCTTGTTCTTTGTAACAAGTATTACATTAACATGAATGTCTCTTGTTCTTTGTAAGAAGTGTTACATAAACACGTGTTATTTTGTTCTTTGTAACAAGTGTTATAATAACGTGGGTTTTGTTTTTGTAACAAGTGTTATATTAACATGAGTGTCTCTTGTTCTTTGTAACAAGTGTTACATAAACGTGAGTGTTTTGTTCTTTATAACAAGTGTTAGATTAACTCGAGTTTTCTTTTTCTTTGTAACAAGTGTTAAATTAACACGATTGTTTCTCGTTCTTTTTAAGTGTTACATTCACACGAGTTCTCTTGTTCTTTGTAACAAGTGTTTCGTAAACATGAGTGTCTCTTGTTCTTTTTAACAAGTGTTACATTAACATGAGTGTCTTTTGTTCTTTCTAACTAGTGTTATATAAACACGAGTTCTCTTGTTCTTTGTAACAAGTGTTATATCAACACGTGTTCTCTTTTTCTTTTTAACAAGTGTTACGTTAACATGAGTGTCTCCTGTTCTTTGTAACAAGTGTTACATAAACAGGTGTTCTCTTGTTCTTTGTAACAAGTGTTATGTTAATATGAGTATCTTTTGTTCTTTGAAACAAGTTTTATATTAACATGATTGTTTCTCGTTCTTTGTAACAAGTGTCATATTAACACGAGTTCTCTTGTTCCTTGTAACATGTGTTATGTTAACACGAGTTCACTTGTTGTTTTTGACAAGTGTTAGATTAACATGTGTCACTTTTTCTTTGTAATAAGTGTTACACAAACACGAGTTGTCTTGTTCTATGTAACAAGTGTTATATTAACATGATTGTTTCTCGTTTTTTGTAACAACTGTTACATTAACAAGAGTTTTCTTGTTTGTAATAAGTGTTACATAAACATGAGTGTCTTTTGTTCTTTCTAACTAGTGTTATATGAACACAAGTTCTCTTGTTCTTTTAACAAGTGTTAGATTAACGTGAGTGTCTCTTCTTCTTTGTGACAAGTGTTACATAAACACGAGTTTCTCTTCTTTTTTGTAACAAGTGTTATATTAACATGAGTGTTTCTTGTTTTTTGTAACAAGTGTTTCGTAAACATGAGTGTCTCTTGTTCTTTTTAACAAGTGTTACATTAACATGAGTGTCTCTTGTTCTTTGTAAGAAGTGTTATATTAACACGAGTTCTCTTGTTCTTTGTAACAAGTGTTATATCAACACGAGTTCTCTTTATCTTTGTTAACAAGTGTTACATTAACATGAGTGTCTATTGTTCTTTGTAACAAGTGTTACATAAACACGTGTTCTCTTGTTCTTTGTAACAAGTGTTATGTTAATATGAGTGTCTTTTGTTCTTTGAAACAAGTGTTATATTAACATGATTGTTTATCGTTCTTTGTAACAATGTGATATTAACACGAGTTCTCTTGTTGTTTGTAACATAAACATGAGTGTCTCTTTCTTCTTTCAGCCTTGGGGTCGTTATAATGTTACGCTCAATCCCACTATTCTTTGGTAAAAGAGTATCCCAAGAGTTGGCGATGATCACTAGCTGCCTTTCCTCTAGTGTTACAGTGCTAAATTAGGGACGGCTAGCACAGATAGCCCTCGAATAGCTTTGTGCGAAATTCAAAAACAAAAACTAAGGAGGAACAGATAAATAAACAGAAACCTCAGAGGCAGAGGATGTTAGTCTTGTGTTAGTTGATGAAGTAATAATAACATGGGACATCTCAGTTTAAAACACTGGAAGTGAAAATAAGGTCCCCAGTAACAAATAATATGTCAAATACATTCCCAATGAAATGTGAGTAGAACCTTATATCATGCAGATGCTCAAGTAGTTGCATACAAACCCAAGAATGATGTGAATGAAAGTGGGTAATATTGCCTCTAATAACATAACAAACACTGGATAATATGATACTCTATTTATGAAGTTGTAATTACGTTAAGTAGATTTGTTTCTTTGTTTTGCATTTTGCACAAAGCTATACGAAAACGTATAGCAGAGTAAGACAAGAGGAAAAGCAACTCCTGGGGTACTCTTTCAAACGAATAGTGGGATTGACCATAATAACGCCCTATGAATGAAAGAGCCAACACGTTTAGTTTAACGTGGATTCGCACCCGTGACTGTCAGATTACGAGTCGAGTGCCCTAACCACCTGACAATGCCGGGGCACGTAACGTGGGATAAGTCATTTTTGTATATAATTACGTAAGATTATATGTTTATCAAATAAATTATACAATTTATTTTAAGAATAAATACTTAATGATTGTTTAGCTTTATTTATAACATGAGAGTCACAATAAATTAATTTAAAGTAAACATTATGACAAATTTAATTACGAAACTCGATAGGGGTCGTACGCATTGTTTGTAACTCATTGATGCAGAGATTTTCGAGAGTCGCGTAAAATTGTTTGATGTGTAGAATACAGAAAACAGACGATTAGGTGTAATAAAGATAAATAGTTTGGTTTGCTGTTTCATGGCGCAAAGCAACTAGACTATCTACGCTAAAGATAAATAAATAGTGTGATTGGAATGGTAAAAGTAGAGAAACAGACAAAAATTAGCAGACGAGATGTTACGAAACGGAAATAGGCCAAAGAAAAGTAAAAAGGGAAGTTAATCGTCGTGGAGGCCTTACATTTAATATAGGCCTAATAATTGATATATTATTGTGAGTATTTTAAAAGGTAGCGAAAATAATTTATTTCGCCCCTAGAGAGTACTGAGTAAATATTTATATCTAATGTTTTAAAATAAAAATTACAGGATAACTTCTGTTTGACGTATCTTTAAAAAAAAAAAAAAAGCCAGCTAAGCCTAAAGTTACCACTAACCAACGTAATCTTTATCGAAAGAATCTGATTCTGTTATGGCGAAATAGAAAATAAGAAATTTATTTAATTACAAAAAAAAATATGATGCGAAATTTAACGTTTACAATACTTGCAGATTAGAAAAATTGACACCAACCTTCCTAAAAATAAAAGTATACTTCCAGACCAAAAAGGCCCCAAGTGGCTCACGGGATGTCTGCGGAATTATAACGCTAAAAACTGGGTTTCGTGATGAGCAGAGTACAGATAGCCCATTGTATAGCTTTGTCCTTAATACAAAACAACAACCAGACCAAAAATTCAAATATATCACAGAAGAACTTCAAATCAAAAGTTTAAAACAAAGTATAAGAAAATTCTCTGCAAAAATGAACTGAATCCCCGCAACAAACTTGCAAGTTTAACTTCCTCTAAAGATTACTATTATCATCATTCATACGTAAACTCACATGCTATAAAGGCTTAACAATCAACTAAAGCAGCCCTGGATTAACCATTACGCAAAATACGCACATGATTAGGGCAGCAATGGAAGGGATAACCACAGAGATTTTCCCCTTAGTTATAATGCCCTTACCTCTTTCACTACCACACTCAACTTTTGTTGATTTTTTTTGTAATTGCTCTTTTCTACCGTGCTTGATTTTACTCTGCATTGTTAAAAAGGTTTTCTTTGGCTCGGTTAGTGACTAAAGTTTCGAGAATCTACTAAACTATGTATCTGAAGTAAGAAGTAATTGATTTGCGAAAGATTACTGTAAAGAGCGGTACAAAATGTTGATAAAACTTCAGGTAAAAGATGATCACATGTTATGATGTCTAACCTTGCAGATGAAATATTTTTCTCAATCATTTCTTCTGCTGTGGCTATTTATAAGAAATTATAGGCAGTGTTTTATCTGTTTTATCTTTTACTGCTTTATTCAGTAACATCTACAGAAACAAAAGAGAATAATACCACATAAATATAAGTAAACGAAATGGTAGCAGATGTGTACAGAGACGTGGCTAGTTTAATGTTTTTTTCGGCTTTGTTTTCGTGCCTTATATTTGAGTTATTGTCTTGTTTGTTTAAGTTTTATTTGCCGTAGTATTGCTTTATTTGTGTGTTTTGTAATATTTTTATGAGTGTGTTTTTCACTGAAGTTTTCTGAGCCGTAAGTTTTTTGGCTTCAAATAGTTTGCTGTTAAAAAACCTTTGTTTGTGAGTACATGTTTTGTAATTTATCATACCAAGAAAAATTTCAGAAAGGAATGCTACTGTAGCAATGCCATCGTTCATATATTACATGTAACCTATAAGAGCATTTGGGCATGTATGTATACCCTTGTAATTATGTAATAATATAAGCAGATCTGAAGCTGAGATTTACTTAGGAGATAAGTACAAGGGTTCCTTTTGGTAATATTTTTTATGAGACGAACGAACAATCCGAGACAGAAACACAAATACAACGAAGACAAACTTTCAGGTGTAAGTCAACTATTTTGTGAGTATAAATTCAAATCACAATGTGTTGTATTACATTTCTGAAAAGCTGGGAAAACAATTGAATGATCGGAGCAGTCTAAAGGCGATAATTCGACCTTTTAGGTCAAATTACGTAAGACTTCGACATGTTCGATAACAAGGTTCACATTGCAATGTTTATACCATACTACTAGTAGTAGTACAGTACTGTGGCACCGTGGTCATACGAAGGTAATGTAAAGAACTGAAAAATCAAGAAAATCAATTTAGGATTGAAAAAAGTGCATAAACTGAACAAGTTCATGTGAGCAAGGTTAGTACTAAGTACTGGACTTAACGTTAGTGGCCTCAGTTGCAATGTACAGGGTGGCCCGTAAGTCTCTACCCATCCATATATCTTATGTATCCAGTGTATCTGTGTGCTGTCCCTCATTCTCGCTGCATAATATTATGCGACGCCATGTTCTGGGAGACATTTTCAAGTATAAATGGGCTTACATCGGCCATATTTCTCTGAAAAAAAGAAACGAATATATAATACATAATTGAATATAACATAATAACATATGGATGGATAGGGACTTACGGGCCACCCTGTATTAGCATTAGGCCTAACGTTAATGTTATCTAAGAACTGAATGACAATAACGTTAGGCCTAAATACTGTAACTAGTTTAGTGTAAGTACACTGGAAACGCTACTGTAGCCTGGAATAATGAAGTGGACTATTCCCAGTGTGAGGCTGTCGTTTTGAATTTGCCTTCGCATCCAGGCATGTCAGTAAAGTTTCAGACATATGCCTATTTTGTTGATGTATGGTTTGTTGGCTCATCTAATAGTCCCAGGTCAAATCTGAGCTCAAAAGAAAAGTTGAGGTTACAACTCATTCTTCAGATATTAGGATTAAAGTACTCTAGCCTTTGACATTGCTTCTTGCAATCAGCTACCATAACAACAACCTTAATGAAACTTTTACAATGACTGAAAATTAATTTTTCTAAAATGGATTGAGGCCAGTCATGAATGGTTTTCAACATATCAGAATACAGCAAGTCAATGAAAGTATTTATGAATTCATGTTTATGTGCTGATGGACCTGGACCCTAGGATAACTTTCTGACAGTCTTTGTCTAAATGTTGACTTAGAGTTTAGTATGTTTGACTGTCTTACGAATGTTTTTTTCCATAAATTTCAGTGTTTTTCTTATCATTATAACTATATATGATCCGTATTATTTTGTGTTTTCTGTATTTTTCAGACTGTAAGATGAAACATGTTCATTTAAGTGATGCACAAAAGAAAAAAACTGGCAAAAAAGAACCAACAAAAGGCATTAGATAGCAGACTATTTTTTTCACTGAACTTACACAACAAGATCTTCCAAATCAGAACCCATCTCTGCCATGAGAAGTCACTTGTACTGTATCTGACTCTGACATGATTAAAGTTGAACCAAGCTTCACACCTACAAGTACCACTTTGTCCACTTGAAGGTCAGAACATCATGGTGACGTTGAGGTGTCACAGGCTTGCTCAACTGGAACAACTTTCACAACTGATCTCACTTTGCCTGTAAATTCTTCAGATATCTCTAGTGTTAAGGTTGATGCAAGTTGCTCTACAAGACAGTTTGAAGTTGAAATAATTTCTGAAAATGAAATTTGCTGAACTATGGTAAAATGCTTCAGTCTACAAAAGATGAAGAAACTAAAGCAAAAGATCCAGGGTTGTGGTTCGATTTCTTTGCTGCTGATGTGGCTTAATGGATTGCTTGTGGACCCACTGACTGTTAACACCACAATGTGTCATTTGTTAAATCTTGCTGGATTTTCAATAGTAGCAAACCAATGAGGTACTGTTTGCAAAAACTTTCCTTTGGAGTAAAAGCCAATGGTGAACAATACAAGAGAGAGTGGTTATTGTATTCACTATCGACTCTTTGTCCCTAAATTTTCCTCTTTTGAAAGAGAAGGGTTCAGTGACTGGTGAAATACTGTTGTAATTGATCATCATGAAAGAAGCACTACTTACCGAAACTCTATGTTAACATACTTATCTTACAGACAAAGTTTAGGCTTGCAACAAGAGTTGGAAAAACAAATTAAATGAAGAGTGCAATTACTGGGAACATGTCTTGGATCATGCAACAGCTGTTATTTGCACGTTAGCTGAACGTAGCCTGGCTTTTCACTGAACAGATGAAATTTGGTTCACTGCAGAATGGGAATTGTTTAGAGCTACTTGAGCTCATAAGTCAGTTTGATCCATTTTTAGCAGGACACATTTATAAATATGGAAATTCTGGAAAAGGAAATCCTTCATACTTGTCCAAAACGGCCTGTGAAGAATTCATTGAACCAGTGGTTCAGAAGGTCCACACATTTGTTGTTGATGAAGTAAATTCTTTTGGTTATTTTAGCTTGTCAGTTGACTCGACGTCAGATCTATCACATATAGATCAGTTAAGAGTTGTACTCGATACTTAAAAAATGGGCAGCCTATTGAATGCTTTTTAACCTTTCTGGAACTAAAAAGTCATATGACTGATGAAATGGTATTGCAGTATTTACGTGAAGTTTGCAAACTTAATTTTACAAAATATAGGGGTCAGTCTTATGACAATGCTGCTAACATGTCTGGGCGTTGTAAGGATATGCAGCAAAAGATTTTCGAAGAAAATAAGTTTGCCATATATGTGCCTTGTGCAGCCCATTCATTAAATCTAGTAGACCGAAGTTCATTCTACTGCTGTCAAGTCGCAATTAACTTTTCTCTACAATGTATTTGCTCTATACATTTTTTCAGCCTTAACCAGCCAGTGGAAAAATTTTAAAGCTTCCATATTGACCTCATGTTACTCTCGTTTCGTTGATATTCTCGATAGCACTTCTGATGATATAATTTTTCCCGAATTTAGTCGAAGACAGTGCAGCTTCTGTAGTTATAGCCTTTATTGCTTGAGAAAAAGTTCGCTTCAAATAATAAGCTTTAAATGTCGCAATGACACCGTGATTCATTAATTGCAGTAGGGATGTTGTACTGGGTGGAAGAAAATGAATTTTTACATTTTCATTAAAGTCACAAAGTCCCGTTGGATGGCTTTAAGGTCCAAATTATTTTCTTTTGCAGTAATGTTCAACTGCAGGACAAAAATAACTTTTTTAACCAGTCTTCAAACAAAGGTTTTGTGACCCATGCTTTTTTTATTTGATCGCCAAATAACTGGGAGAGTCCTTTTTGCACAGCTGATAAGTGTTTGGGGGGTTTCTGCACGATACACAAGCACAGGTTTTAATTTAAAATCGCCAGATCCATTTCCGCCTAACAAGTGTCAAACGATCTTTTAACGCTTGTAACGAGGCCGAGTTTTTTTTTCATTTTCTGATAGGAAAGTTCTAGAAGGCACCTTTTTCCCAAAATAAACCCGTTTCATATTTGATTATCTTTGTACCGAACTTTTTAATAATTTCTATAAATTCATTAGGAAATTTTTCAGCAGCATCTTTGTCTACACTTGAACTTTCGCCTGCAATACGAACATTATGGAAGCCAGAGTGTTTGTTTAAAACAAAAGAACCAATCACGGCTTGCCGAAAATATTTCATTAGTTCCCCATTCTCCATCGTTCTCTTAGAAGGCGTTTAAAAGGCTCCTAGCTTTCGTCTGAATTTCCATTTGACTTAAAGGAATTCGCGTCTGATTGCAATCTTCTAATCATATTGATAGCAGACGTTCCATATTCACCATTAGAGAGCTCCTTTTCTTTACGATTGGTTTCGAGGCAAAACAGTTGGTAGCCATTCAATACTATTTTTCTTGGTTCTTTCATTTAACAGTCTTACAGATGATTCATTTATTCCTTTGTCTCGTGCGAGTTAGGTTTCTTTGGCTCGGTATCATCACACATTCTTTTCTCACGCATAATAAAAGGATCTCTGTAAAAAGTATACACCCGTCCTTAACATGAAAAAACTGAACTGCCGCTAACAGCAAGTGATGCTTAGATTTATACTCTACAGTATATAAGGTGCATGCGCATTGTATAGGCTTGCAGAAAGACCTAGAATAAGCGAATGACACAAATTCAAATGTCAGCCATAATAAAAAGGGCCCAAAGACCTATACGTATATAAATAAAGCCCCATTATAGTGAACCCCATACTGTTAAGCTGCACTGTGGACCTCCTTTAATATCCAAGAACACACTTCAAAGACGAAGAGAAATACGTAACAAGATATTTATGAAATTGAAGATTTATAAAAATATAAATCTACGTTTCAAAAACCGAAGTGTCACAGTAGCAAAAATTACATTTAACGACGGATTTCATTCATGTACTATCTTGTAATTGAAGTATACGTTAGTTTTGCATGCTATTCTTTTCAGTTTTTGGTTGTTTAACTGAGAAATGAACAACTTAAAAATCTAGAAGCAAATGTATCTTAACGTCAAATTAAGAGATAGATTTGTTTGTTTTTGAATCTCGCGTAAGGCTACACCAGTCGTCCTTAATTTAGCAATATAAAACGAACGGGAAGGCAGCTATTCATCACCACCTACTGCCAACCTTTGGGTTACTCTTTCACCAACTAATAGTAGGATTGACCGTCACATTATAACGGGGATTTGAATTTATAAAATGTTTCATCGATAAAACTCTATATTCTTACTTGCAGTATTCCGTACCAGTGATTTCAGAAATTATATGAATATCACCAGAAAAGTCACTGATATTGAAATCTGATAGAGTAATGTTCAGAATGTTTCATCGATAAAACTATATTCTTACTTGCAGTATTCCATACCAGTGGTTTCAGAAATGATATTCCTATGACCCATCTGGTGAAATGAAAAATTTATAAAATGTTACAACGATAAAACTCTATATTCTTACTTGCAGTATTCCATACCAGTGGTTTCAGAAATTATATTAATATCACCAGAAAAGTCACTGATATTGAAATCTGATAAAGTTCAGAATGTTTCATCGATAAAACTCTATACTCTTACTTGCAGTATTCCATACCAGTGGTTTCAGAAATGATATTCATATCACCCATCCAGTGAAATGAAAAAGTTATGAAACATTTCATCGATAAAACTCTATATTCTTACTTGCAGTATACCATACCAGTGGTTTTAGAAATGATATTCATATCACCCATATTGTGAAATGAAAAATTTATAAAATGTTTCATCGATAAAACTCTATACTCTTACTTGCAGTATTCCATACCAGTGGTTTCAGAAATGATATTCATATCACCCATCCAGTGAAATGAAAAAGTTATGAAACATTTCATCGATAAAACTCTATATTCTTACTTGCAGTATACCATACCAGTGGTTTTAGAAATGATATTCATATCACCCATATTGTGAAATGAAAAATTTCTCAAATGTTACATCGATAAAACTCTATATTCTTACTTGCAGTATTCCATACCAGTAGTTTCAGAAATGATATTCATATCACCCATATGGTGAAATAAAACATTTATAAAATGTTTAATCGATAAAACTCTATATTCTCACTTGCAGTGTTCCATACCAGTGGTTTCAGAAATGATATTCATATCACCAGAAAAGTTACTGATATTGAAATCTGATAGAGTAAAGTTCAGAATGTTTTATCGATAAAGCTCTATATTCTTACTTGCACTATTCCATACCAGTGGTTTCAGAAATGATATTCTTATCACCCATCTAGTGAAATGAAAAAGTTATGAAATGTTTCATCGATAAAACTCTATATTCTTACTTGCAGTATATCATACCAGTGGTTTCAGAAATGATATTCATATCACCCATCTGGTGAAATGAAAAATTTATAAAATGTTTCGTCGATAAAACTATATTCCTACTTGCACTATTCCATACCAGTGGTTTCAGAAATAATATTCATATCACCCATCTAGTGAAATGAAAAAGTTATGAAATGTTTCATCGATAAAACTCTATATTCTTACTTGCAGTATACCATACCAGAGGTTTCAGAAATGATATTCATATCACCCATATGGTGAATTGAAAAATTTATAAAATGTTTCATCGATAAAACTCTATATTCTCACTTGCAGTATTCCATACCAGTGGTTTCAGAAATGATATTCATATCACCCATCTGGTGAAATGAAAAATTTATAAAATGTTACATCGATAAAACTCTATATTCTTACTTGCAGTATTCCATACCAGTGGTTTCAGAAATGATATTCATATCACCAGAAAAGTCACTGATATTGAAATCTGATGAAGTTAAAAATGTTTCATCGATAAAACTTTATATTCTTACTTGCAGTATTCCGTACCAGTGGTTTCAGAAATTATATGAATATCACCAGAAAAGTCACTGATATTGAAATCTGATAGAGTAATGTTCAGAATGTTTCATCGATAAAACTATATTCTTACTTGCAGTATTCCATACCAGTGGTTTAAGAAATGATATTTCTATGACCCATCTGGTGAAATGAAAAATTTATAAAATGTTACATCGATAAAACTCTATATTCTTACTTGCAGTATTCCATACCAGTGGTTTCAGAAATTATATTAATATAACCAAAAAAGTCACTGATATTGAAATCTGATAGAGTAATGTTCAGAATGTTTCATCGATAAAACTATATTCTTACTTGCAGTATTCCATACCAGTGGTTTCAGAAATGATATTCCTATGACCCATCTGGTGAAATGAAAAAATAATATAAAATGTTACATCGATAAAACTCTATATTCTTACTTGCAGTATTCCATACCAGTAGTTTCAGAAATGACATTCATATCACCCATCTGGTGACATGAAAAATGTATAAAATGTTTAATCGATAAAACTCTGTATTCTTAGTTGCAGTTTTCCATACCAGTGGTTTCAGAAATGATATTCATATCACCCAGCAGGTGAAATGAAAAATTTTTTAAATGTTTCGTCGATAAAACTCTATATTCTTACTTGCACTATTCCATACCAGTGGTTTCAGACATGATATTCATATCACCCATCCAGTGAAATGAAAAAGTTATGAAACATTTCATCGATAAAACTCTATATTCTAACTTGCAGTATACCATACCAGTGGTTTTAGAAATGATATTCATATCACCCATATGGTGAAATGAAAATTTTTTTAAATGTTTCATCGATAAAACTCTATATTCTTACTCGCAGTCTTCCATACCAGTGGATTCAGAAATGATATTCATATCACCAGAAAAGTCACTGATATTGAAATCTGACAGAGTAATGTTCAGAATGTTTAATCGATAAAACTTTATATTTTTACTTGCAGTATTCCATACCAGTGGTTTCCGAAATGATATTCATATCACCCATCTAGTGAAATGAAAAATTTATAAAATGTTACATCGATAAAACTCCATATTCTTACTTGCAGTATTCCATACCAGTGGTTTCAGAAATGATATTCATATCACCCATCTGGTGAAATGAAAAATTTATAAAATGTTTCGTCGATAAAACTATATTCTTAATTGCACTATTCCATACCAGTGGTTTCAGAAATAATATTCATATCACCCTTCTAGTGAAATGAAAAAGTTATGAAATGTGTCATCGATAAAACTCTATATTCTTACTTGCAGTATACCATACCAGAGGTTTCAGAAATGATATTCATATCACCCATATGGTGAATTGAAAAATTTCTCAAATGTTTCATCGATAAAACTCTATATTCTCACTTGCAGTATTCCATACCAGTGGTTTCAGAAATGATATTCATATCACACATCCAGTGAAATGAAAAAGTTATGAAACATTTCATCGATAAAACTCTATATTCTTACTTGCAGTATACCATACCAGTGGTTTTAGAAATGATATTCATATCACCCATATGGTGAAATGAAAAATTTATAAAATGTTTCATCGATAAAATTCCATATTCTTACTTGCAGTATTCCATACCAGTGGTTTCAGAAATGATATTCGTATCACGCATCTGGTGAAATGAAAAATTTCTCAAATGTTTCATCGATAAAACTCTGTATTCTTAGTTGCAGTTTTCCATACCAGTGGTTTCAGAAATGATATTCATATCACCCAGCAGGTGAAATGAAAAATTTTTAAAATGTTTCGTCGATAAAACTCTATATTCTTACTTGCGCTATTCCATGCCAGTGGTTTCAGAAATGATATTCATATCACCCATCCAGTGAAATGAAAAAGTTATGAAACATTTCATCGATAAAACTCTATATTCTTACTTGCAGTATACCATACCAGTGGTTTTAGAAATGATATTCATATCACCCATATGGTGAAATGAAAAATTTATAAAATGTTTCGTCGATAAAACTATATTCTCACTTGCACTATTCCATACCAGTGGTTTCAGAAATGATATTCATATCACACATCCAGTGAAATGGAAAAGTTATGAAACATTTCATCGATAAAACTCTATATTCTTACTTACAGTATACCATACCAGTGGTTTTAGAAATGATATTCATATCACCCATATGGTGAAATGAAAAATTTATAAAATGTTTCATCGATAAAACTCCATATTCTTACTTGCAGTATTCCATACCAGTGGGTTCAGAAATGATATTCGTATCACCCATCTGGTGAAATGAAAAATTTCTCAAATGTTTCATCGATAAAACTCTATATTCTTACTTGCAGTATTCCATACCAGTGGTTTCAGAAATGACATTCATATCACCCATCTGGTGACATGAAAAATGTATAAAATGTTTAATCGATAAAACTCTGTATTCTTAGTTGCAGTTTTCCATACCAGTGGTTTCAGAAATGATATTCATATCACCCAGCAGGTGAAATGAAAAATTTTTAAAATGTTTCGTCGATAAAACTCTATATTCTTACTTGCGCTATTCCATACCAGTGGTTTCAGAAATGATATTCATATCACCCATCCAGTGAAATGAAAAAGTTATGAAACATTTCATCGATAAAACTCTATATTCTTACTTGCAGTATACCATACCAGTGGTTTTAGAAATGATATTCATATCACCCATATGGTGAAATGAAAAATTTATAAAATGTTTCATCGATAAAAGTCTATCTTCTTACTTGCAGTATTCCATACCAGTAGTTTCAGAAATGATTTTCATATCACCAGAAAAGTTACTGATATTGAAATCTGATAGAGTAAAGTTCAGAATGTTTTATCGATAAAACTCTATATTCTTACTTGTAGTATTCCATACCAGTGGTTTCAGAAATGATATTCATATCACCCATCTGGTGAAATGAAAAATTTATAAAATGTTACATCGATAAAACTCTATATTCTTACTTGCAGTATTCCATACCAGTGGTTTCAGAAGTGATATTCATATCACCAGAAACTCACTGATATTGAAATCTGATAAAATTAAGAATGTTTCATCGATAAAACTTTATATTCTTACTTGCAGTATTCCAAACCAGTGGTTTCAAAAATGGTATTCATATCACCCAACTGGTGAAATGAAAATTTATAATATGTTACATCGATAAAACTCTATATTTTCACTTGCAGTATTCCATACCAGTGGTTTCAGAAATTATATTAATATCACCAGAAAAGTCACTGATATTGAAATCTGATAGAGTAATGTTCAGAATGTTTCATCGATAAAACTATATTCTTACTTGCAGTATTCCATACCAGTGGTTTCAGAAATGATATTCCTATGACCCATCTGGTGAAATGAAAAATTTATAAAATGTTACATCGATAAAACTCTATATTCTTACTTGTAGTATTACATACCAGTGGTTTGAGAAATGATATTCATATCACCCATCTGGTGAAATGAAAAAGTTATAAAATGTTACATCGATAAAAATCTATATTCTTACTTGCAGTATTCCATACCAGTGGTTTCAGGAATGATATTCATATCACCAGAAAAGTCACTGATATTGAAATCTGATCAAGTTCAGAATGTTTCATCGATAAAGCTTTATATTCTTACTTGCAGTATTCCAAACCAGTGGTTTCAGAAATGATATTCATATCAACAATCTGGTGAAATGAAAAATTTATGAAATGTTTCATCGATGAAACTCTATATTCTTACTTGCAGTATTCCATACCAGTGGTTTCAGAAATGATATTCGTATCACCCATCTGGTGAAATGAAAAATTTATAAAATGTTACATCGATAAAACCCTTTATTCTTACTTGCAGTATTCCATACCAGTGGTTTCAGAAAAGATTGAAAAATATAATATTTTTAATTATTAATTAAATTTTATAATATTATAAATTATTATTTAAATTTTACAATTAAATATTTTTTAATTATTTAATTATGAAAAATTGTACTTTATCAACATCAAGCACACTTGGAAAGAAGAATCCAATAAGTTAACTGACCTCATGTAAAGGAAAGGCAGCTTCGTAGACACGATCTTTGATGAGCTTTGTTATTCCCGAAAAAATAGGAGAAAAACAACAATATAAATACATAAGGCATGAAATATTTAAATGTAAAAATATTTAATAAAACAATGTTAACATTGATTGCAATGACTTTTATTCATCACTATATATCATATCATATATATATATTGGAACACACATATCATACGTAACAAACCCAAGCACTCACGTCAAGTACTACAGGGTTGCCAGTGACAAAGTTTTTTAGTAGTTTAACAAGCCTATAACCATATTATTATTTACCAAATTTTCACTTTCTTATTTAGATGAAATAAGGTTTCATTATACTGTTCTGCTGAACCATTGAAAACAGGATTCAAAATTAAAGCTTACAGAGAAATTAAAGAAACTTATTGGATTGCTAATCTAAATACTGATCAACCTTTTGGACTTAATCTAGAATTTGGAATCGTTGATCTTCGTTCACTGGTTTCATCTTTGTCAAAAAAATTATTTTTATTCTTTGCTTATTTATTCTCGTATTGTGAAAGCTGAATTTACTAACACATACTATTTGTTTAAGATAATTTTTCATATAATTTTTTATAAACTAATTAGTATATCTTTTTCAACCTGTCTCCAGGTGTCACCTTTACTTTACTTATAAGTGCAGTTTTAAATACACACATATTCAGCCATTTCTGAAGTAAAATATTCCTTGCACCTTTTCGCATATATTATCACCATTGGCTATATTATACTGGAAATGAGACGTTTACACAAGAACATAGAGAAATAGACATTTCTTGGAAAACCACATGATGTTCCTGATGTCACTAAACTACCTTTATTTGTATATCACTCATTTGATTACACCACCATTTCTAATTTGTAACTGAAGAAAGATCCACTTTTCAAAAGTGCTCAAATTGTGGGTTTTTTATTCATTTCTATCAAGACATCTTGAACCAACATGTTTTTACAACATCTTGAATGACCTGTACAATATATTGTCCAAATAAAAAAGCACACACACCTCCAATACTTATAGTGGGTTACAGTCTAAGAGCAGAATTAACTGACTTCTTTCCAAACTGTTTATTATCAAACGACTATGTATATTATATCACAACACAAAACAACTTGTTTTTACCTGTTACAAAGCTCACTAACTATATAGGACTGACCTAAACATTAGGGAAAGTTGCTTACTTTCTACATAAAATACAGAGTGGACCACAGCTGAAGTTATTTAAATTAACTGTGCATTGGTTTCCACTTCTGTGTGATTGTATCAGGAATACCCAGGGTTAAAAGATTTTATTTGTTTCTATTAAGACTTCTTGAACTCACATTTTTCTTACATCATAATTATACTGTTCTCATAACATCTTTAGTTTTTCACCTATGTTCTGCTATTTCTTTATTCATCAGTTAATCTGTCAATATTACAACTTCCTAAGCTTTAGACAGGAGACATTTGTTCTATGTACAGGCAGTAAAACCATAAAATTAAAAGAAGAGTATAGGGAGATGCTAAGTTGAAACTTTGAAGAAAATAGAAAGCCTAGCATTCAGAGAGGAAAAAACATGTTTGTTCATTATATTTCATATTTTTCAGTTTCTCATTTCACTGCACATTGGTAATTTCATTTCTATTAGTATTACGGTTGAAAAAATAGTAGATAATATGTAAAGTTTTGCCAGAAAAATATTTTTTTACTTTTTCAAATGGAAACTTTCACTCAGACTGATTCATTTTAGGCTTTAGAAATTCACAGACAGATCTTTATGAGAAATATTGATTACTTGTGTACAGTACAGTTATAGCTATTAATTTTATATTTATGAATATTATTCAGCACAATTAATTTTAGGACTAAAACTTAATCTAGTTGAAACTTATGAGATATAATCAAGTGTTAATAAGCAAAGGTAGCCAACCAATCAATCAGTACATTCTAATAATTATAGCTTCTTGTTTTCTGTGTATTAACTTATGAATATTAAACACTTCTTGTCAGTTTGCTATATAAAATTAGATTCATTAACTGTTCACATCATGTGATAAATAACAAAACTTCTAGTACACACTGATAGTCTTATGTCAAACTACATTAAAAAATACAAGTCTCTGAATTTAAATTGTAAAGTTTAATATGACAGAAAAGTTCAGGTGGACATTCCATCTTGGGATTTTATATATACATGAGAAAATAAATCAGCAGCTGGTCAGTACAAGGTCAAAACAAAATATAATGATGACAAGTACAAATCATTATAACCCAAAGGGTATTTTAAGACACAGATATTTAAGTGTTGGCCCTAAAAATACACACTGTAACTTTTAATTAACAGATTTCATAACATTATTTCTAATAAATATTTGAGGGCTATCTGTGCTAGATGTCCCAAATTTAGACTAGAGGGAAGGCAGCTAGTCATCACTGCCCACCATTAACTCTTGAGCTACTCTTTTACCGATGAATAGTGGGATTGACTGTTACACTATAATGCCTCCACAGTTGAAAGGCAAGCATGTTTGGTGTGACAGGAATTTAAATCTGCAACCATCAGACTGTGATTCAAGTGCCCTGTCCAGCTGACCATGCTGGACTAAATAATTTAAGGATATATCAGTAAATCAAAAAGGTAAGCTATGCAAATTTCAAATTCTTACTTATAATTATGTTTAGCTCACGTTTCTACTTTAATGTAAATTTTAGTAGCTTACTGTTCCTGTTAGTAAATCCTAACATGATATAGAAAAGTTACATCTTACAACGTTTGTTATGCTACTTCTCAAAATTTAGAAGTTAAAATTGATTGGCCAAAAAATAAAAGTGAACTAAAAACTAAATTTATTAACATAGACTCTCCATAAAAGTGTGTAATTAATTTTTGTGTATAACACGGTAGGCGGTTGTGGAACGAGCACTTTGAATCACCCACAGAAGAGGTCACAGCAAAAGAGTAACCAATTTATGAAAGCTAATTTGTACTCAAAACTGAAATTTGCATCACCACTTGTATATGATGGTACTTTGTGTAAAACTGTTTTTACAAGTAAACATGATGAACTACCTTTTAGAATAGTTGGAAGATTTACAGAAATTATTACAAAAGTCAATTTAAAAAGTTTGCTTTGTTTGGAAACTTTTTTTATACTTTTAGCACCTCTCAAAAAAAGCTAACTACATGCATATTAATTATTATAAACTCATTACTAAATGTTATCATTTTAAAATACAAAGAAAAACACATATGTATGGCACATAAAAGAATTTCATATTTTATAAAATTAATTGAACAAATTCAGTTTTCTCTCCTAGATTATCTAATGACTTAGTTCATAATAAAGAAATTTATTTTCAAAAAGTATAAATTTAGCTTATGAATTTTTCTCAGTAATTCTGATGCACAGTAAATTATACAGAAAGGAAACTAAATACATATTATGTTAAAATATATTACAAATTTCTTTTTCACTTGCCAAATGCATAAGGTTCTTCTCTGTTGTCACTGAACCTTTTTCTCTTCAAAATGAAGTCCACAATTTGGGAACGTTGGGCTGGGTTAAAGAAATATTTCTTCTCTGGAACATCAAATCTTTAAAAAGACCAGTAAAAATAACTTTCACACAAATATGAACACACATGAACAAAATATTTTTAAAATTACAAACCTCTTTCATCTGTTAGAGCAACAAGTCACATTTACAAAGTAATTAACTATTGGAGTTCCTTAAGATGTATAACACAATAAATAATAATACAGATGTAGTGACATGACAATACTCTTTTCTTACTGGAAACCTTTACTGGGCCAGTAAAGGATGTTATGACTTATGTTATTTATCTTATTCTGATGTGACATTACATGCACTATTATATAGATCTTACTTGTCAATCTAAAGTGTTTAATATAGAAGCTGATGAACGATACAGGCTTAATAATAAATACAAATCCTTTGTTAAATCTAAAATCCTTTCTAACCAACTTTACAAAAAAAAAAGGATAATTTTGATTTATTTTAATGGTTACAAGATTGGCCATACTGACAAACTTCATATCGAGTTTGGGTAGAATAATACAAAATACAGTCTAGTTTTACTGACTAAAATGTTTTAAGTTTATTTACGATGTTTAAATTTAAATTTCAGATGCTTTAAGTGCTTTTAATCTACATGATAATCACTTTACACCCACAGTAGTCAATTTTCTAATTCCACATATTCACAGACTCTTGCAGTGAAAGAGACTTCATTATAAATTATGTTTTTCTCAACAAATGATTTAATGATCATTCACAGTTGATGAAATTTTTATGAAGATACACAAAACGTATTAGAAATTATTGTGGTGAAACTATAAAGATAAATTTGGAGTCACAAACTTGGCAGATTAAACCAAGCCCATAGTGAAAAGAAATGATGGTAATGGTTTGACTCACTATCTGTTGGTTATGGGTTCAAATCCCTGTTATCCCCAAACATGTTCATACTTTTACCTATTGGGATGTTGTAACATTAAAATCCATTACACTCTTTGTTAATAAAAAGAGTAGTTCAAGAGTGGGTAGTAGGTGGTTCTAACTAGCTGTCTTCTCTTTGGTATGTCACTGCTAAATTAGGGATGGCTAACACAGTTAGCCCTTAGGTTGCTTTGGCCAAAATACAAAACTAACCAAACATTAAAAATATTAAAACACTCAATGTACAGAATATCACCTGACTAAAATCACAAAGATTTATAGCAAATAAAATCCAAAAAGCCCAAACATGTGTACTTACAAGTATTCCCTAGCTCTTCTATATTCAGTTGTAAACTGTTGCCTCTTTGATGTTTTGGAGGCAAAGAGGTTTGAAATTGAATGACAAACACCACTTATACCTCTTTTTAATTTTTTTTCATTACCCCTTGAATACTGAAACTCTGGTATCTAAAAGAAATACAAAAATAACATTTTTAAACTGGTGTATGATTTTAAAAATGCTGAACTCCTCAAAAAATACATGTGAAATGTATAACAAATTTATCACAACATAATTTATAACCAGTAGAAAATCTGTTGAAAAACTGATACTATTCTTCAAAAGAGAGAGAGAGAAAGGAAGGAAAATATAATATCACAATAATTTATGTTTGAAGCAGGATATACCCAGTTTGTCATTGAGAAAATATCTCACTGTCTTTGGCTATCTAATTAGCTAAATTTATCAATTATCATATAGGATGGATCATACTTTAATCAATTATTTGTATTCAAGACTTCCTATTGGTTATAAATTTAATAGGACTTAGCCTCAGAAAAATGTATTAGCAATTTGTAAATTTGAGCAAGTTGAAGGTGGGTGTGGCAAGGGGTTCTCGCATTTTTATTGGTTGCTCTGTAGTTCCATATGATTGAAGGACATAAGATAAAGATTTAGAAGATTAATAATATTTTACATAACATTTCATAGTTTAAGGGGGGAAGTTCAAAAGAGGTAATAACTGAAGAACAAATATTCAAATTATCTCACTAGGGTAATTTAAAATTGTTTTTAAATATTTTTTTTATATTATTAAGAACTAAAAAAAATTATATATTAAAAGCTGCATTATTATCTATGGTTTGTTTTCAAGTTTGTTCGTACATCATGGTAGTTAAGTGGTTTAATTATATTTTGAATGTAACTTAATAAAACGCCATGGCACATTAGTTTAACCAGTCTGTGTGCGAAGAGTTCATACATCCCAAGCGTCTTGTTTGGATCGTGAAAGATGTCAACCAATGTACTTATAAAGTTTTATTTAGACTATACTTTGTCCTTAAATACAAAATGATTAGTAAGTGTACTGCAAGTGATTCCAGTGCCAGCGGTAAGCCAAAAAAACTGCGAGAAAAGCCTTCTCAGTTACAACAAAACTGGAAACCATCAAGAAGTTTGATGAAAGCCAAAGACTTACTAAAAACTCCAAAGCATTTAAGTTCTCACCATCAACTATAGCAGCTATCAAGAAAGAGAAAATTATACAAAATGCTGAGTCTTCCACACCTGCATCTGTTAAGTTACTAAATCGGTATTGCGCGAAGATAATGGATAGTAAAGGCTGACTTGACATATTATTGTTTTTTTTATATTGTTTTGAATTAAGCTCAAAGCTATACAATGGGCTACCTGTGCTCTGCCCACCACGGGTATCGAAACCCGGATTTTAGCGTGTAAGTCCGCAGACATACCGCTGAGCCACTGGGGGGCCTTGACAGATTTAAAAAAAAAGAGCATAATTTACACAGCCTACAGGTGGTAGGTGCTGACAAGGAAGCAACATCAATGTGCTCACCAGTTTTAAAAGATATTATTGAACAAAGAGGATATATGACCCATCAAGTTTTCAACATTGAGTAGGAGCGTGTATAACGAAAACATGATGGTAGAATATATTTGAGGGCTGATACGTGAAAGGGATTTATATTACAGTCACAAATCTCGAAAAAAGTATTTCTAAATATTTTTGTATAAATTTAGTACAAATACATGTAAATCTTGATTGATATGCTGTCAGGGCCCGCCATAGCTAAGCGTGCTAAGGCATGCGACTCGTAATTTCAGCATCGCGGGTTCGCATCCCCGTCGCGCCAAACATGCTCACACTTTCAGCATGGGGGTGTTATAAACGGTCAATCCTACTTTTCGTTGGTAAAAGAATAGCCCAAAAGTTGGCGGTGGGTAGTGATGACTAGCTGCCTTTTCTCTAGTCTTACGCTGCTAAATTAGGGACGGCTAACACAGATAGCCCTTGAGTAGTTTTGTGCGAAATTCACAAACAATTATATGTTATTTTATTCATACATTATGTAAATTTGCCCGTTTCTACATGTGTATTGACTGCAAAATTATTTATATTGCCCATGTATACGTAAGATTATGATGGCAATAGTATCACTTTTAACTTAATTTTTTCACGATAAAAATTTCATATTTTGTGTTACTTTTTTTGTAAACAACCAAGCCGGATGTTCAAACAAAGAAAAAAATTAATCTGTCATTAATTATCGTTTGTAAAGCATTTGTATTCACTGGTTAGAGCTATGGAATTCCTGATTTTTCTCTAACAGAGCTTGGTAGTTAACGAGGCTAAAAGTAAACAAGATACTCTCTGACAAATCAACCTCAGGAATTCAAAGATTTGGATAAAAATTTGAAACTCTAAAGATATCTTACTGATACACTACACTTTCCATCTATTTAAAGTTTCTACACAGTAGTTTCGAACTGTTAATATCACTGCCCGTGGCTACAGTAGTTTCAAACTGTCAATAACACTGCCGTTCGATTCTTTCTTTTTTGCTAGCTTAGTTTACGGATTTACAACGCTAAAATCAAAGGTTCGAGTCCCCTCGGTGAGCTCAGCAGATAGCCCGACGTGGCTTTGCTAAAAGAAAACACAAAAACATAAACAACTTAGCTCTACATTTATTTTTACGTATACAAATTAGATATTTTCGTTCTTACCATAAACGGATGTTTCTTTAATAGTATAAAGTTTTGATGGGGAGTGCAGAGGTTAGTGAAGCCTAATAATTATGTTTAACATCACATTTGCTCGCAAATATTTCTGCCTCATTTTTCTCAATTTGCTCATAACCGATTTTAAGTTAGTGGTGTGCGGAAATTTCGTTATAGGAGATTTCTTTAGTGCTAGAACCCGTTAGTCGGTCTCATCTATAGCAATAAAAAATATTTTTTCTTTATGCTTTGTAAAATGTGTACAGGATGGGTAGAAAATGTTTAAGTTAGCGAAGCAATGATATTACACGATGATTCAATGTTTAAACTGGAATAAATGTGACTGAATAATTTCTTTGGTTAAAAGGAATTTTAATTAAAACTTCATTTGTTAAAACTGGTGTTTTATTTTAAATTGATCCTCTTATTCTTGTGGTTCAGTATTTTCAAATGACTCGCAAATACGTTGTTTTTTCACATTCTTTATGAATAGATTTAAATCCAAGTCGTATAAGTATGTGTTTAGTTTAAGTAGAGTGCATATTTACAGAGAAAAATAGAAACAAAAACTCACAGCTTAAAAACGTGTAATATAATCTATTGTACCATTTAATCATTAATTAAAAAACGTTACGATTATAGTCTTATAATCGAACTGATAAGCAACCACTTTTGGACTGACAACAGATAAAATCAGTTAACACTTAACATTAAATAACTATGTTCATGGAGTTATTGTTTTAATGAAATAGTCTCCCGATGGGACAGCGGTAAGTCTATGGATTTACAACGCTAAGATCAGGAGTTCGATTGCCCACGGTGGACACAGTAAATGTCCGATGTGGTTTTGTTATAAGAAAAACTATGTGTGCTTGATCATTCGAAAAGCTTTTCATTCTCTACAGTTAATTAGTTAGTAAAGTTCTTGTTTTCTACTCCAAGTAAGCTGTCAAATATATTAGACAAAAGTGAAAGATTACATCACATTTACAGTTTAAGGTCCCTACATATAGTTGTCAGATTTTCATGTATTACACGTGGACTGATATTAATACAGCAACAATAAGTGCATTTCTTTTCAATTTGTTTAAACATTTTCAAGGTACCTCTAATTGTAGCTGTAGTAATGTCAGTCCACGTGTAATAAATGAAAATCTGATAGCTGTGTAGGGACCACAAACTGTAAGTGTGAGGTAATCTTTTGCTTTTGTTTAATAGATTTGATAGCTTACTTAGAGTAGAAAGCAAGAATTTAACTTTCTATTTGCGGTCACATACAGCGCTTGTACTAACTTAGCTAACTCCGATCTACTGTTTTCCACTGTAAAAGCTAACTACTGTTAATTATTCTGAATTTTGTCATTGAAAACTAACATCTCAGCTCTTGTTTTATGTATTTTATTTTGTTTCTCTCTAATATGTATTGATATATTAGTGATACTTACCAATGATCTGTATACTTTTCTAATCATGGTTTTCAGTTGGCTGAGTCAAATAATTCATGTTATTCGTTTGTTCACCTACAAAGTAAATAATCTCTTTATGGAATTGTCTCTGTTGATCAAACTGTTGTTACTGCACCAGATAGGAATTTTAAAATACTCCCATCTACGTTAATTAAACTGTGTTTTTATCGATTTCGTTCATAAAACGATACGTTATTTTTTATATCATTTAATTGTAATGAAAATTGAACTGTCTTATTTTCATATGATAGTTTTTAACAACCTTCGTGTAATTTCCTATTAATACTATCTGCATTACTCTTACTATTCTCAGGAGAGGACTTACATGGCATCTTTTGCTGCTGACGCCTATGTAACTCGTCCAGAAGACGAAATTACTGATGAAAAGGAGCCGATAATAAAGATCTTTGTAGAAGTAATGGAACAAAAGGGTTTTAAAGTTTCTTTTATTGTTTCCTTAAAATTTTAAAAAGGTTTATTTTTGCTCAAACAGATTGTTACAATAAAACTTCTTTATAACTTTCATGGTTTTTAGTGCATCAAAAACTTTGTATTTATTGGGAAATCCCACTACTCGTTTTTAAAAATGGGCTCAAACATTTACGACAGATAGTATTGAATAGCTGTCTTCTCTCTAGTATATCATTTCAAAATTAGGAACGGCTAGCACTGAAATCCCTCGTTAAGCTGTCCTCGCAATTGAAAAACAAACGAATATAACGGGGTCTCGATCTGTGTGCTTCACATCATTACTAAAAATACCTAAAGATATTTAACTAAAACAGTATATGTCACAAAACGTAACTTAAATCTATGCTTATATTGCATACATAATCTCGTTGTTGAAATAAAAGAAAGTAATTTGTCCAAATACAAAACAAATGTTTTTATATAATATTATAATTATATTGGATTATAAAAACTTTAGCATCGTCTCATAAGTTCTGAATAAAACTATCAGAAAGAATTGTTACCAAGTAAGCGAAAAACTTCGTGAGCAGTGACGTACAACTTTCAATGTTTATAGTCGAAATAATAGTTCTTTATGTTGGAAATTCACAGTGAAGAAAAAAATTGTAAAAATTACTGTTAATAATAGTGTTGAAATGACTACCATTCAGTGGATACGATTCGATAGCAAAAAGAATTATGTACCATAATAAGTGAAGAAGCTTATTGTAGAACTTAATACAGTAAGTGAATAGCTATTAAACACACTGGCTTTATTTACTCAATGGAAAGACAGTTTGTTTAATTTGTGTTATATATTCTTACAATTTAAGTGAATCAAAGTTAATTTAACTAACTGTATCATACTGAATTGAATAATATGTCAATTATCGTAAAGAAAATGTCGAGATTTTTCTTATATAGTCTGATCACGTGTGTTTGGAAGGGAAAGTCAGTAGGTTTCTTGATATATTGTCTAACAATTTAAATATGTTGGAAAACCTGACTGATTTTATGTTATATAACTATATAGTTGTAGTTATTACATAACTGTACTACTTGTCTACTAGTAAGGAGATCAAATAATATAACAGGCGTCATTTTTCTTTGCTAATTATCTGTTTAAACTGTAAAGAAAAAATGTATTTTTACAGTTGTCAAATTGTAAAGGTTGTTATCAATGTTTAATATGAAAATATATAAGAAATATCATATTTATTTAATTGAATTTTTTTAATATGTTAAATCAAGTTTATTTTTAGTTTAAAGAATTGTACACTTTTTTATTAAGTTACATTTGAAGTTTTCTTTCTGTTTCATGTAATCTATACAATGTGTAAAACAACTCTCTCTCTTAAGATCCAACTGAAGTGGTTCTCAAGGTTACTTTCCCCTGGGCTTCCAAACCTACAGTTGTAAGATATCCTTGGTGGATGGAAGAGCTGACACTAATTTCGATTTGTCTTATTGCTTTATGATAAGCTACATGTTATCTTCCAGTTCTTGATAATTAAAGTATGTGGAACAGGGGTGAGAGAGCATTTGACCTCAATACCCAATTATCTTTTAATTGAATGGTAGGGTTGGATATTTGAAAATTTCAAGTGTGTTCAGTGCCCCTTTGGTAGTTAATTTGTGAAAATACTAATATGAACCTAGTAAAGCTGAATATGTTTAATTAACCTTACAAATGAGGTAAACAAACTTTTCAGTTACAGTTAACACTTCTCACCAAACTTCTGTATGGTGATTTATCAAGTGTTTTTGTAGATCTGTTTGTTTACGAAAAAAAACAACAAAAAACACAACTATTTAGAGTTAATCTTTAATAGTATTGTTTATATAGAAAACTGAAATAAATAAATCGCGTTTTTATTTATTATTATTTTATTATTGTTTAGCGTTCTTTGTTGCTTCTGCAACATGAATGAAAAAGCCCGGGGCAAATGGAATGCCCTTAAAAACCGCGTCCTCGGTTCTTGTGGTGTTTTTGCCTATACAAAGCTAGAAGACCAAGAGCTTGTAACTGAAAAGATCACCCCAGGGAATTAGACATTTTGGAAGCTGTTTCAATGATCCCTGAGTGTGAGAAGGTCTCGACAAAGAAGTTTGATAAAAGAGAAACTAATATGGTGTTAAAGGAAAATCAAACAGAACCAACCATTTTGCAAACAATAAATGAAAATCACACAGTAGAAAAGAAAACAGAAAGAGCAGAAAATGTGAGCAAACCTGCTTCAGGTTCTGATAAAACTAAATTAAAGACACGCGTTAAGACAATCGTGAATGATGACAAACCTGAAGAGTCATTAAACTCTGATTCACTAACAACGGTTCGTATACGTTTAAAGTTCTTTTACTTTATAGTAGTCAGTATTACACAGCATCAGTATATAACCATTAATAACAAGGATCTGGTCTTAATATTAAACTTTCACTTCGTACAAGTTTATTTATACCTACATATATATATATATTGCAAGAAGCAACTAAAATATAATGGAATTAATAGTACATTATTAATGTTAATGCAAAATTACTGTTATAACATAATTACAACCATTCTCATATTTAATTTCTGTGAATATCTGTATCTGGTTCAAAATTGAATTAATTTCTCATTCATATTACGTTTATGATTAATATTTAGTGTAGTTAAAAACATTTCACTTTAATGTAATGTATACTATGTCAAACTGTGTGATTAATATCATATCGATGTTGCATGCTTACAATGAGTGTTGTTAAGACATCCACAACTACTGAAAAACACGCATTCAGAGTCATTTGAATACATGTAATTCTTCATCCAAAAGAGACCTATACATGTTCGATAGTATTCAGGTCTGATAAGTCTGTACCCTAGTTAAACTGGTCAATCATCTCTTCTTCAATATTATTACATGTGGGAAGACAATTATCATCCATTTAGCTAAAGCCAGAACCAAACGTAAACATATATGATAATGTAAAAGGTACTTCCATTGCTATTATGTATAGCATTAATGACATCTGAAAAACATAAAGGTCAGAATGTCTGTTCGTGATTTTTCATTTCCACACATACTTCCACTACTGATATTAAAGTGAGTTATTTTGTGTCTTACTATAACTATAATATACCTTTTGTTTGTTAATATTGTCAAATTTCTTGTTTTTAACCGTACATACACTGAAATGACGTTATGTTGTAACTACGAACATCTGATTCTGTTTTTAACAGTTATCACATAATTGCTGTGAATCGTTAGATCACGGTAACTTACTTAAAATGTGGATTTTATTGTTCTTAGTTTAGTACCAGTGTATTTGTACCATTTTGTTACAAGTGATTCCACCATATCTTGTTAATAACACTTTGAGACATTTTGCATCAGTGTTTGTTTTTATAGTCAGCCAACTTTCATTGGTCTGACAGACATTTAGTGAAATATCCAGTTGTCTTCTTTTGGACTTTACTAAGATTATTGAATATTTTAAAGTACTATAAACTCCGTGATTTACTACAGTGTTACAACTATGATAAGACAGTTTGAAAACTCTTCCTCTTTATAGTCATTTGTAGTTCAGATTACATAACTTTTCATGTTTAATTTATATAACAATGAAACGAGGAAAATAACTAACATTTGTTTATAACAGTAGTTTTATCTTGTTTTAGCAAGTTAGTATTTGTGAACGTACAAAACATAAATGTTAAACATTATTTAAAGGTATTGTCTGCTCTATATTACCTTCCTCACTATTTGGGACAATGCTTGAGATATATTTCGTAGTTTCGAGAAAACGTTTATCAGACATCTTAAACCAATTTCATAATTTACAATTTTCATATAAACACTTATTTGGTTTTACTCATATTATAGTAAAATGATTGTTACATAAAGAATAAATTATATATTTTTAAAATGTTTATTAACTGATTATTGTTATTAAAACATTTTTTTTCGATTGACGAGTGTTGTTGCCTCACTAATTATGATTTACATCTTCAGGCAGAAACACCAAAAGAAGTGAAAGACGATGAACGTATCCAGAGGGAGGTGTCGAACAACATCAGGCCTCCCTCTACTAGACGTTTTCACAATGTTGATAAATTTATTACTGTAAGACTTGGCAGTAAACCAGAACATCATCAGAGAAACGTTTTTATTGCTATTGAAAATACTGAAAACCGAAACAAATTTGTTATTGGGAGAGCTGCGAAACCAACACCCATGTGCCAATTAAAACGTTGCCAAAGCGAACATAATCTTATTGGACATGAAACTAAAAATAATAATCAAGTTAAATATGTTGACATCCCTCAGAAGATTGTTTTTACAAGAGCTCCGAAACTGAAACCAAAACCCAAAAAATTAAATAACCCATGGGCTGCTCACAAGCATACCATATTAACAAGAATTACTTTACCTTATCTCATAAGTTACTATTTTTTACATTTTACTCAGTGATATAAATAATAAATAAAACATACTCATGAAAAACAAAGAATATAATATTCACCTGCGTCTTCTCTTTTTTGCTGTCAACTGTCATGAAACTTAAGCTCACCTTTTAATGTACTAAAGGTATTGATACAATCAATAATGTTTTTATGTAATTAAATAATACAACTAAGAACAGAGAATAATAATACACAGAAAACACTGTCCTAAAACACTAAAGATAACTCTTAGCATTTGTGAAAGATGGAATTGCAAGACGTTGGTCTGATTATCTAGTTAATGGTTTGCAGACGAATAACAAATAGAGCTATATCACTGTGTTAAATTTTGTGTTAATTGAACAAGAAACGTGGAGACGTATAAGAAACAGACACATACTGATATTTATTTATATAGATTCAATGATAGTGAACATTTTAAAAATTCAACTACAGCCCAGTAAAGTATGGCTGAAAACTCAATTGTCGAAAACAATAGGTCGTAATGAAACTCCTTCATTATAAATATAAGGTAAACCATAGAAAATTATGGCATAATATTCAAATTGTGTTTATAATTAAGAATGTCATCTTTATTAATTTCAATGATTATCTTGGCAGTTTTGACATCACTTTTATTAATAGCGTTACTATGCAGCTCCTCTGCCTTTACTTTTAACGAAAGTTAAATGTTTATAGAAATTAGATAGCTCACACATCTATTTTGCTTGATGTATTAGAATAAATACTGTATTTATTTTTATGTTAAAAATGCTGAATTTATCACGATTCATTTACGTACATCAACTTAACTTGAAAACTAAGTCGATCACAGATATAAAACATTAAATGTGTAATTGTAACATCTTTTGTTAAAGATTCGATGGTCCTGAAAAGGACCTTTAATTGTAATTCAGTAACTAGGAAAAATTATTATCACCTTGTACAGATCCTGTTGGACCTGTAAAACAGAAAAATGAACATTTTATATTTGAATGATTTTAGGCCCTGTTTATGCATCACTTTTCAGCTCGCAAGTCTCATTTTACTTTTGAAAGATGCTGTCATATAGTAATCATAAAGTAGCATGTTATAGACATGAAGGATATGACATTTGATGTAAATTAGACAACAGATATAGTTTTATTCTCGAATGATTATTAGGAGTGTCTTTAAAGTTTCAATATATTATATTTAACCCTTAAACAGTGGGAATGTTCTAGGAAGCAGGATCAGTTGATGATGGCTGCTGTTTAAGGGATGAATTTGAAGGAATTGTAGATTGTTCTTCAATATAAAACATATTCAGGACCATATACTTCACTGATGAAAAGTTTAGGTTTTTCTATTCAATACTTTGGTATGCGCAGTTTCTCAGTCCACCATCGACCCACGATGAGATGCGATCTTTATCAAGTTCATCCGTAAAATCTACGAGAAACTATCCTAGAGATGGATCAGAGTGGTGTATAATGAAGGGCTAGAGTTACTCGTATATATAACCGTACACGTGAAAACAGTGTTGGTGGATATAAGAGGGAATTATCATGCGTTGAAAAACATCTTGTCCTTGAATTATATAAAGTACTATCGGAATATGTCGATATCAGAACGGCATATGTGAGTAAAAACTTTCAGTTATCGGTTGGTTATGTACATATGTTTTAAAAATGTATAAAAACTCAATAACAAAATATCTTAATATTTGATGTTAGATATAAAAATATTTCCTGTACATCTGTTTCTGTAAAACAAAGATGTAACTTTCCTCCCGTTACTATCGATGTCATTCCAGAAATTTCTTTCGAAGTACTGTTGGCATTGTGTCTTATGAATAAAGTCTGATGTTTGGTACGTGTCCCTGGCAATTATCTATGGTTCTTCTGTGTAACAAATATGTGAAATATTATTTCTATAATTTTAGTAAGTCAGAACACAGCTAAAGCTGCAGTAATAAAACTGAGGTTGTTAATGTCATTCCCTAACTTGAAGTATTTTATCTTCACTGACAATGATACTTGTCTTAGTGTAGTTTTGTGTTTAACGTCAAACAGATAAGTTTTATACCATTTAAAAATTGTTTTCTTACCGTCAAAATTATGGACCACTTAGTAATAAATTTCATATCTTCCTTTATTAGTGTCAAAATAATATTTTGTGAAATATCTGTAACATCCCTAAACTGAAGAAAATACAAATGATTTGGTTCTTTGAATGTACATTTTACAGCCTTCATACTTAATTCTTCCACACCAATAATTCTCTGGAAAACGTTGTTTTTGTTGGGGTTTTTTTTCAAAATTTTAAAATAATATCTGTATTGATAACACCTGAGATGATAGAGTTGGAGTTTTATCTATAATTTTTACCTGTTATAACAGCTTACCGATTTGAAAAACCTGTTGAAATCTATAGAAATTGACCTTCTGTAGAAATGTTAGAGTAATATACAGTAAAATAGGTAGAACAATGATGATCATTTAATTATGCAAATCCTTTATCCCAATTCGAGCAATACAAACTTAAACCAAATGAACCTTTCTAGTACTTTTGATCGTGTCTATGAAAGGAACAAATAACAGAAAAACGGCCAGACTGATCTTCATTAGAACGAGAACACTTGACCCTTGACATATACCCCCAAAAATGTCCATTATAAAATAATCTGTAAACATGTAAAAAGAATTTAATTATATGAAAAGATTTCCCCTTCACCCTACATAATCAAATAACTTGTTATTGTGTCTTTCTTTAGCTTGTAAGTTTACTTATATGTTAATAGCTGAGAGTGAATGTAGTGAAATCTAAACTGTAAACAGTCTGTCTCTCTAGCTTCTCCATTTCATTAGAACTAGTGGATAGTGAGTTTAATTCCAACACAAAAATAACAAATATACATATTAATTCAAGCTTCATAAGACATAAAAATATTAATAAACGGTAAATGTACTTACAAAGTCAAAATCACTTTTTGTTTCACATTGCAGAAGTAGATAATGTTTGTTACTTAATCTTCCTAAACATTGCAAAAGCAATTGACCAATATGTGTAACATGCTGACTTTATACACAAAGACTTGACCGTCAAGCTCTAGTTATATATTTATACTATATAAATCTGAGAACATTAAATGTATGAATAGATAATTTCATATACGATCGTCTAGAAACAGGTGAATACAATTGTACTACATTACTTGGCTCAGCGATAAGACAAAGGGCTAATAACGCTAGAAATAGGGTTTCGTTACTTTCGGTGAGAAGAGTATAGATATATGTTTGGGTAGTTTTCTGCTTAATAACAATAACACACCACATTAATACGTTACAGTTAGTGATACATTTTTTGAGTTTGGACATTTTATGTGTAGGGCGACACGAAAAAAGTTCTTTCAGGAAGACGTAGATAACACACTATCCTCTGGTGCCACTTATTAGAACTATACAACCACTAGCAAATTATTATTTTTCATCTGGATTTAGTCCATGTTTCGGACCAGAAAGGGACAGGTTTACTGTATACCTCTTCCTCCCTCTCTGGAACTGTTATTTTATCTGCACTGCTACTAAATCCTGGGTAATTAATTAGCATTTACTTTGTTGTTGTATTACAGTATATTAAATTTTGTCCATTGTCCGTAGTTGTAATTAACTTAGTCTTTTCATGGGATAATATCAATTCATATATTTTATTGCTTCTCTTTTTTATGATCGAACTATTAGTCTGTGTTCAGAATACAGTCATATGCACCCAAACGCATAATCCTATTTTTATATACAAAATTTTAAAATAGAGCTACCGTTTCTATCTACGACTCAATTAGCCTAGCACTGTTTGGACTTTTAAGTTTTTTATTTATGACGTTCAGAGAGGAGAGGTACTTAGAGCTAGATTCTTCATGTATTATGTAACTCTCTAGTTTGCTCATCAGTTCATTTGAATTAATATTTCTGTTATAATATTGAAGCGAGTTATCCAGGAGTCTGTTTAATAGAATTGGCATGTTTGAACAGTTGTGTAGAAATATGAGTTTGTTGATCGTGGGACTGTATATGCTTGCGTTAAAATACAATGTTGTATATGTTGTTTGTTGATGAGTGTTTTTGATACATTTATCCATGTTATACAAACATATTCTACGACTGGTCTGATGTATGTTCTGTAAAGTTTTAATATGTTTTCTGTTGAATCTTCTTTTTATCATTCACATTCTTAAAGTAACTCGCTATTTTCAAAATTCTGGTTTTTATGCTATTAATGTCTTGTATGCAGTTTGAGTCAAAGCAATCCTTAAGAATTTTGCTGATATTGTTACTTGTAAGAGCCACGTCTAGATATAACTGTAATATTAATTTGCTTAATGTTCTACCAAACATGCTCGTCCTTTCACCCATGGGGGCGTTATAATGTGATGGTTAATCTCACTATTCGTTGGTAAAAGAGTTGGCGATGGGTGGTGACGACTAGCTGCCATCCTTCTAGTATTACACTACAAAATTAAGGACGGCTAGCGCAGATAGCCCTCGTGTAGCTTTGCGCGAAATTTAAAACAAGCCAAACCTTTTCTACGATTTCGCAAATAATATGGCTTGTATTTTGTGCGCATTTATTTTAATTCTCCACTTAGTACAGTGAAAATTTTATATTGTTTAGCAGTTTAACAGGTTTGTAGCTGTTATTGGTTTTTCGACACTATTCCAGATTGCAACATCACCTGAGAACTGTGAGAGAATAGTGTGGTTTGGGTCTTTGAGAGGATTGTCGCTGACACGCCCCCTATCAAAACGCTCCTAGTAATACAACTCCTACAAATATTGTATCTTTCTTAATCTGAAAATGACCTAAGGTCGAAACGTTGTTCTCTGCTTTATTGGCAAAAGTGTTAATACCCATACCAACTGTCCTGAGATTTGTTTGTTTTTCTTGTAGCAAAGCCACATCGGGCTATCTGCTGAGCCCACCGAGGGGAGTCAAATCCCTGATTTTAGCATTGTAAATCCGTAGACATACCACTGTACTGGCGAGGAGCAGCGTCCTGAGATACATTTTTACTTCAAGTAGGTTACTCGTCATCACGAATTGCTCCTACTGATATTGCCATCTGGTAACAGTTTTTGAAACCATGACTCACGTAACCTCCTAGATTCCCTGATGTATATAGCCACACGACCGCATTAACAGTTTCGAAAAGTTAACAACTTTTGATAGTTTGAGAAGTTTTTTTTTACTTCTTTACGTAATAAACGATAATATGTTTGACTTGGTATGGACGTCAGGCAGAATGGTATCAAAGGATAAAGATAAAAGGTACTTTATAAGCGCAAAATACTATTACACAGAATTTCATATCAATCTAATTATATTTGAACATTACATAAAGTATGATACAGGAAGTTTATATCAACTTCTTAACTTTCAAAATTAATGGACAGTAAATGTGAAACTAAATTTCAAGATTAACAAATCTGTAGCAGACAAAGGCAGAAATAAATTGAGATTTTTCATCCGTAAATAAACCGAACGTGACATAATTTTAACAGGTAATAAAAGAAGGCAACTAAAGATATAATATGTTAATGAAGTTCAGAATTGGGATTATTTTGGTGAAATTAAAATATAATATTAATTAATCTTTAACCTTTGAGATGACCTTATGAGTATTACTGGAGTTGTTTGTTGGTTTGTAGTTTCACATAAAGCCACAGAGTGGGCTATCTGTGCTGTGTCCATCAACCTGATATTAAGTGTTGTAAGTCCGAAAACATGCTGCTGAGTTACTTGGTGGCTTATTGGAGTTAAGAAACAGTGAAAGGAAATCAAGACGAAATAAAATAAAATAAAAATAGTTGAACGAGGCAGAAAATGAAAATATTATAGAAAAAAAGTAAAATAGAAATAGTAAAATATATTAATGATCAAGGAAAGTCAAATATCAGGAAGAAAAAGTGTTTCAAAATGTAACAGGTTTAATACTAATATTGTGTTCCAAGAGTATGTGTAATCATTCTTTGACAGTTTCTGGGAGGCGAACACGACGTAAAATATTAATTCACTGTCTTATTGTTTACAATAATTGATAAAATATTAAACACGGATAATAAGTTGTTAAGCACAGATAAATATAAAATACGCTATGCTGTAGACCCAACATTTCAAACAAAGACCTTCTCGTATCTCTAACTGAATATTAAATTCGTAAACGAAAAAGTTTCAAATCTAATGTTTCATGTAAAATAAATAACCGTGTATAACAATGTTTACAAACAACTGAAACCATATGTTTGAGAATTAGAGTTATATATGTATATACATAAAAAAATACGAATGTCATAAATAAATAAATTTTTTGAGATAAATCACATTAACAAAGTAATAAATACTTGGTCCAATATAATGTGGAATAGTGATTCAGGCACGACCTCTAACATCATTCAAATACTTAAACTATTTTAGGTTACTTTATTGGTGATTGAAGACGACTTAACCCCCTTCCGTTAATGTTGTAAACAAATCACGGTAATAAGAAGTCTAATTATATTTATTTGATTAGCCAGTTCAAGCTGCGCCGATGAGTCTTCAACAGGCGAAACTGCAACCAACAGCAGTGGTTACGGTCAATCAAGGAAATATTATGCCTCAACGTCATTAGTTCTCCTTTCAATTTTACCTTTGGTAGAAGAATCTGTATGTGTACTGTAACGAATTTTCCGCTGTACATTTATTTTAATACCTACGTTTGTTTCTATATAGTTCTCTTTTTTCCATGTGACGTATATTGTTGACTACGTATTGTGTGCAAGTCCTGCTTGTTGTTGAAATTTGTAAAAAAATTTTGAAAGTGAAAAGCATCAATATCTAGTTGACAAAAGCGCGCGAGAACAGTGTCAAAATAACTACAGTGTGTTTGGAACGTCACTGTTCACTTATACATTTATTAACAGACATGTTTCAATATAGAATACAGGAAGTAACTATGAATGGCAATTACAAACAATGTTGAAAGTGGCCCCCGTTGACATCAATACAGGCCTGGATCCTTCTTATTTCGTTCCTAAACACCGCTATCAGTTGCTGGCTTGAAATAGACTGAATAAAATATGATTACAAAACTGCACAGTGACTTTCCGAACACCCTGTACACTCTTCCGTAATTCTTATACAGAGCTGAGAGACAGTAACCAGTCAGTGTGCTATAGGCCTAGGAAGCTATAACTGTGAGTAACGTTTATTAATCGGAAACAACAGAAATGAACCAGAAGCGTTTATTGATTTTGAACTTTACCAATCATTCAACTTCAGAGAATAATTTCGGACGTTATTATTCTTACTGTGACATCTTCACCCATAAAGTAAGGGGTGTGGGGCCAGCCAAGAAAGACGGCGTTAGAGCAAGCGAGGTGCATTTGTTTGTTTGTTTGTTTTGGAATTTCGCACAAAGCTACTCGAGGGCTATCTGTGCTAGCCGTCCCTAATTTAGCAGTGTAAGACGAGAGGGAAGGCAGCTAGTCATCACCACCCACCGCCAACTTTGGGCTACTCTTTTACCAACAAATTGACCGTAACATTATAACGCCCCCACGGCTAAAAGGGCGAGCATGTTTGGCGCGACGGGGATGCGAACCCGCGACCCTCCGATTACGAGTCGCACACCTTATTACGCTTGGCCATGCCGAGCCCAAAATTCGGAAAAGATCATTAATTCGAATAGTGAAAATAGATTGAACTCAAAAGTGTTAGCACAAGAAACTATCGATATTAAATTAAGTGGAAGTAAACAAAAACAAACAAATCTGATCCAGAGCTCTTAATAAATAAGGTAAAGCAAATTGATTTATATTTTACATAATTCTTTAGTAGGAATTAGCCGGTTAAAAATATCCTTAGATTTTGTAAGCAGTTGCTGACTTGAGTTCAAGTAAAAAGGCCTAAAACAATTATGTTAATAAATTAATGTAATATAACTTTTTCATCGTAATCTTCCCATAATCTCGACAAACTTTTTAAATTTGTCCATTAAATACAAAACGGTTGTTATTTAAAGAACGAATAATTAAAGATCTAAGTTGTTATTTAATTAAGCCATGAACAAGAGACTCCTATTGAAAGAGTTTTTGCAAACAAATGTCAACGGTTTAATCCGAAGGAATGTTTATGAATAAATAACTTGCATCAAAAGGACCCAATAAACATTCATTACGAGGGCGTAGATCTTTTAACTCTTTAACAAATGAAAATGAACCAATAACAATAAATTTGTTAAATGTTAATGGATTAAGAATAGGTATAATGAATTTGGTTGTTTTATAACTGTGCATTCTGCTTGCAGAAGATATAGGGCGTACTGGTTTGTTTGTTTTGAATTTCGTACAAAGATACATGAAGATTATCTGCTCTAGCCATCCATAATTTAGTAATGTAAGACAAGAGAGAAGGCAGCTAGCCATCACTACCCACCGCCAACTCTTGGGCTACTCTTTTACCAACGAATTGTGGGATCGACCATCACTTTATAACGCCCTCATAACAGAAAGGACGAACATGTTTGATGTAACGGGAATTCGAACTCGCGATCCTTACATTACGAGTCGAACACCCGAACCAGCTGCCCATGCCTAGTCGGGCGCAATGGATGATTCTGTTTATAAATCTTAGGAAGGCCGTATATTATACCTGATGGTGCACGCACTGTTTGTAAAGTTTTATTTTGTTGTTGTTTGTTTTTAAGTCCCTAAGGAGGCCTTAAAGTTAAAGATTAAGGTCAGTATATTTTTGCTGTTAGTAACTTTACAGAGCTTAATAATTTATGTATTTTGTAAATGTACGTGACGAGCAGTTTTCCGTTTTACATCTAAAATTAAACACTAAATGTATAAAAACTAACAATGTAACACTGTTCTTAAAATCAGTCTCGCTTCTATTGAACTTTGCCGTGAGATGACTTTTATGCCGGTGTTTTTTTTTTCACTGGAGTTCTTCCAGCAGGTGTTTTTGACACTGATTGTAAGCTGTAACATAATAATTTTAAATTGAAGGACTTAGGAATAACATTTTTGTTTTGAAAACTGATAGAAGATATATCTGTATCTACTTTCTTTATTTTGAAGTCAGATTTCTCCAGCAAAACGGAAAGATAATAATCGTTAAATCAACATGGCTCGGCACGTCCAGATGGATAAGACACTTTCAGACGCTTTGAACTATGGACAAGGTTGATATTTATGATTACAACAAAAATATATAAATAAGAAATAAACAAATACAAAACGAGAAAATGAAAACTGAGGAAGTTGCACAGTTAAAATAGGTTTAAATCCATACAAGACTGTGTGTTATTCAGGGACGGAAGAATAGTTTTTTTTAATGTATAACATTTCTTTTATTATAAGTTCAGTATCTTGTTCGGTTGTTGAAAGAATTTTAAAGTGGGGGAAAGAAATCGTATGTCCTGTTTCTGTATTGTGTTGATAGATAGGAAATTTGGTAGGGTTTGTAATCCTTCTTACAATTAAAATAGATATATCCATATATAACATCAATACCCCAATGTGGTTCCTCTCTAGAACAAATAAACACAAGTTTTATATTGAGTATGATTCTCGCATACTATTTATATTAACGATAAATAACTTGACGTTTTTAGATCACAAGATAATGTACCTATTTCTGTTAATCATCTTTCAGTTTGATATTTTTTTTAACTTTAAAGTAAAGCTACGCAGTAAAGTATATGCATTGAGTCCACAGTTGGGATTGAACCCTGAGTTCTAGCACTATCAGTAAAAAACAAGTACGTGCCACCTAGAAGTTTTTCTTTATATTTGGGATTTGAAAACGTCACATGAATGACAGGTTTTGACAGATGGTGTATTCTTAATTTTGAAAATAGTAAAACAGTAGTCATTATCTTATCCACAAAGTGCCTCCACTATTATTTAGATGGTCGTTTACAGAGATCCAATGATCTGAGACAACATTCTTAATGAGACTACCTAGATTAACTCAAACTTTTAACATATATTTAATACAGTTAGTTTTGGTTTTCTTTTCAGGCTGTCGTACATTCACACATAAATATTGTTTCTCCGTCTAAAGCTGAGAATTTTAAGTTTTCAAACACTCTTGAAAAGTCTCTTAGTAGATTGATACCAATATTTTAACCTGATGGGTATTGTACGCTCACTGGGATAAACGGCAAATCAGAGACCAGTAGTCAGCCGATTAACTCCTAATTTTAAACAGTTTTGGTGTTTTTTTCACTGACTAAAGCTACTCGGTATTGCACTTCACTCGGGATAAACGGTCATAATAAACCTTTACTCTACCTTCCATAATAATAACCGAATAACACGACTGACTGTCATTCTTAGAACCTGAGCACAGCTTAAATTCGAACATTATGATCCACAACCATGCACGCTTACTACAAACCACTGGTGGCCTGTCTCAGTAGAAGATAGTAAGCGTAAATTAATGTTAAAGTTTAATATTATTAAAGATATTATTTAAAGTAGCGTATTTTTCAAATATATAAACAATGGAACATTTTTTATCATTTATTGTGACTTTGAATAATCAGTAATTTCGAATTTAACGTTCGAAATGTCCATTTCATTCCAAAGTTTAACATGTATGGAGCTAGTATATCATTTAGCTTCGTGGAATTTCTTTCAACAACAACAAAGTTGTGATTTTATGTTTGTCGCTATCATCCGTGCAGCATGATATTAACTGGAAATTTCAACTTTTTTACTCCATGCTAATATAAAAGAGAAACAACAATATCTACATTCACATTTTTGTTTTTGTTTCCACGTGAAGTATTAAACTACAATCCAGTCACCTCAAGTCAGGGTATAATATCATGGACACTCTGCCCCTCACTGATGACGTGTGGGGTCAGCTAGTTAAGATTAATGAGGATGGTTCACGAGTAGTAGAAATCAGGACATCTTCCCGAAAACAGTTTGAACTTTTTACAGCGCGTGCCACGATCACAAACTTCCAATGGTAAGCAGTTTCTTGTTTATATCAAAAGGAAGCTGCAAAGTGCCTGAAGAAATCACCAGTTCTAACAACTCCCACCAGGGTTTTGCCTATCACTCAGTCAGCAGGTACTAAAATAGTGTTGCATCGGGGATGCTTAACGTTGGAATTTATATAGCATTGATGTCAATAAAACATGCGCAAGTCATGAATTACGAAAACAATTATATTCTCTGTTGACTGTAACACAACATGTCATATGAACTTGAAAACAATATATAAAAATGTATGTGTGTTTTCTTATAGCAAAGCCACATCGGGGTATCTTCTGAGCCCACTGAGGGGAATGGAACCCGTGATTTTAGCGTTGAAAATCCGTAGACACACCGCTGTACTAACAGGGGTATATAAAAATATATATTACTCATTATTTTGGATTTATTTACTCTTGAAACGGAACATTTTTTCTCCCGTAATAACCTGTATCTATCTTCTGGAACTATATAACGCGATTGACTGTCAGAGACCAGTTAACCGTTCCTCAAAATAAAAAAAAAAGGCAAAGGTTAATTAAAATATTATCTGAGTCAATACGATGTAGTTATAAAAATTTAGAACTTATCTAGTGTTATTTTTAAATTGATTATTCTGTTTAGCAGATTTTTACTAGACAATAAAGTAAATATAGTTTATTTTAGGGGAAAGTAAAATATATCTACACGTTTATTATATAGTTCGCTTTTAAATTATAGATAATTTAAATGTTTTGAAACAATGACGTATTTTCTTAGCGTTTTCAAATTTCCCTTTATTAGGTTTAACCATTCAGCTAAGGAAATAAGGAATGCTTGAACAATAAAGTTAGTAAAAAAGTAAATTTCCCAATCTCGTTTTTAAGACAGTTTATAATTACTTAAATTTTAGGAAAAATACAGAATATTAACTATTTTATGTTAAAAATCTATTTTGGAGTCTTACCATGTCTGTTCATGACCTATTTAACAAACTTGATTTTGATAATAGACCTGGTTTCCACTTGAGAGGGCTATCGCAAGCCTAATTTTCATTTGTAACGCGCATCACATTACTTGTGTGTTTTTTTTTCTTATAGGAAAGCCACATCGGACTATCTTCTGAGCCCACCGAAAGGAATCGAACCCCTGATTTTAGCGTTGTAAATCCGTAGACTTATTGCTGTACTAGCGTGGGGCCTCACATTACTTCCATGCTTTTCATAACCCATGTAATATGCGACGATAATGGTTGTTCATCGTCCATTTTAATTGTCTGATTGTACAGAAATCTATACGCATCTCGTTTGAAAAGTTTCTTGGTATAATTTCAAAAGGAATATCCTTAACACCCGTTTCATTCTCAAGTTGCTTAAAGTATGCGACGGTTGAACGAGTGGTATGATTGAAAGATGTGTCTTAGCGATCCCATACTAAGTTGATATCGTTTTGGAGCATATATTGAACTGGTATACATGGATATCTTGTTACAAGACAATGCACTTTATTTCTCATCGCTGAGGTATAACATATTTCAGATCACTTTCTGGATAACTCTGATTGCCCTAGTTGATCCGCGTTCCTTTGTTTTCCAATATCACTAAGTAGAAGGAAATTCACAATTTCCTATCTGCATATGTCTTTATGTTTTGAGTGTGCAAATATTTTCGTCAAACAAGGATATCAAATGCCCTTCCAACAAATAACAATTTTTTGTAACACTAAATTACCTAGGAATCGCCAATAAATGTAAAAAATTAGTCTTGATAGATCCAGTTCCATGGTGATTTTATTTCAGCTGTTATTGTCAAATTCTGACTTACATAAGAACAATTTAAAGATAGATTAAATCAGTCACAACAAATTAAAAATCTTAGAACTCATCAGCAAACACACAAATGGTTTTAATAGAAGCAGAACTGAATACCTATATAAATATTTCTACCAGTATATAAATGATAAATGTTGTACTATAGTACATGATTCCATATAATCGTATTCTGTAATACGCTAAAAAAAAGAACTCTACTAAAAATTTGTAGTTTTAGAAATAAGTTATAGAAATAAAAAGAACAATATCAAATATTAACTTATATACAATATTTTCGAAAGGGCACAATCATAAAAAAATCACTTCTTTGTAGACTCACGTAGAAGCAACCTCTAATTCAGACACATCCACTTCCAAAACGTAGTGTGTCAAAATTTAGCAGCAGGTTGTAAATTAAGAGCTGCCATTTCACACTAGACATGTGGTTATTAAAGTCCGCTGTTCAAAATTAATGTACAACAAAACTTGTCAATATTTCAAACGGTTACAAAATTCTCAAAAGCAACAAGGCTTAGAAATGTTATAAACATTTAACACTTACTCGTAATTTATAAATTTTTCCGTGTTGAAACAAAAAGCCAATAACAGCTTATAACAACAAAAAACTAAGACTAATACGTAGGTTCACAAACTCTTTCAGTCTCTCTCTCAAACGACCACTCAAACTAAACTCAAACACGCCACTTTTTTTTTTCTCGTTATATTTGCAGCAGATCTTTCTATAAAAATATGATCTAGCCAAACATAAACAAGTGAGTCAACTAAGAACTATTATAGAAAAAAAAATCGTTTAGCTCATTCCGTATTGGGATTTAAGTCTTTAAAAAGACCAAGGAGTGTCAGGTTCTTGTGTTCAGGATATCAGTATTTAAGTTTTGTAGACCTGGGATGATCAGTCTCGAAAGACCTCTTTCGTTCTCCGTCCTTTATTAATATCTGTTCAATATTTATTTACTACAAAAAGAACAGAGTTTAATCAATACACACTTTCACTCTGAGTCATTTCAGGGTCATCTCCATGGAGTAATTATGTTAATATTATTGTGTCAAATATATTTTCAATTTATTTTATTGTTTTGAAGTCCACACTACACGAACAGTTCCAATTATGCTTTTCACATTTTTCAATAATTTCAAATTTCAGCAATATTATTTTTATAGAAACAACGAGAATTAGAGAACTTGAGGTCAGAAATATAGATTTAGCCAAATTAGAAGTTGTCTTCAGCAAAGACAATTTTATTTTTAAAGTAGAATGGTTGGCCATTATATTATGCAATGTTCTTTTCTTCTTTTTTGGCGGTCCGGCATGGCCAAACGTATTAAGGCGTGCGACTCGTACTCTGAGGGTCGCGGGTTCGCATCCCCGTCGCGCCAAACATGCTCGCCCTTTCAGTCGTGGGGGCGTTATAATGTATGGTCAATCCCACTATTCGTTGGTAAAAGAGTAGCCCAAGAGTTGGCGGTGGGTGGTGATAACTAGCTGCCTTCCCTCTAGTCTTACACGGCTAAATTAGGGACGGTTAGCACAGATAACCCTCGAGTAGCTTTGTGCGAATTTCAAAAACAAACAAAACCTTCATTGGTAGTCTGTTCATGTTTTGTATCAGTGAGAGTCAGGTTCAGCGTACACCTTTCTTCCCTTTCTGGAAACGTTATTTTTTTTGTACTGTAACTGAATCCCAGTTACTTTGTTGTTGCATTATTCATAATATGTTAAATTTGTCCATTGTTCGTATTTTTAATTGGCATACCCTTTTCTTGCCATATCCAATTTAATTTGTTTTGTTCGTTGTTTCTTATTATCAATATTTAAATCCTTTGGACAGACCTGAGAGGATCAGATAAAATCTTGACCTTTTTTACCAGAATTTATGGTGTTAGTAATTATTTTATGTTTTGGGTAACTGCTACTTGTTGAACGTAACATAAAAAAGGGTATTGCTTTCACAAATGTTCATTGATACGAATTCAGAACCTGTATAAGGGCCATGTACATTAATGTTGTAACGTTCATCATTTACACAGGGATATACTTACTATGTAAATAGTCTATATATTCCAATGTTTTTCACATTGTTGGATTATCTTATGTTTATTTACATAAAGACTATTTTAATACACTACATGATATAACAACAAAATGATGAATTATAAGGGTTTAGAAATAGGTAGCATATTACTAAACTTATAGTACATATTTAAGGGTGAGAGGTACTTAGGATCGTTTCCATCATGTTCGAAATCGCGATCTAATGCTCGTAACATTTCGTTTTTGAGTTGTTGTTGAAGTTCGTGAATGATCCGCTTAAAAAGCTGTCATGAAATAATTGCATGCTTGCGTACGTATGAAGGAATTTAAAGTTTGTTGAGCGGGAAACTTTATATGCACAAGTAGGTATTGCATTTTATTGTTGTGTTTAGTTTAATTTTAATTGTTTGATCATATCTTGTTGGCACTGAATAATATTTTTATTTCAATTTATTTCGATCTTTTTCTCTGAAAGAGTCCCCAACTAATTACTTTACTCATTATTATATATTTCGGATAAGTGTACGAGTTATTACATTACGTATGTGTATTACTATTTTAAATAACCGAAATTTTAATTTTAATTTAGTATTTAATTAACTGTTAATATGTATCAAAGTTACAACATTTGCCAACAAGATAGATACACACAATTTTCTTTCTTAAATGAAATATATTTTAATATACAAAAAAATACCACAAGAAACAATACCATTCATAATAACGGTTATTTCTAATAGTCAGTACAAATGATGGTTTATCTAGAAGAGGTTTTGAAAACTTACATACAACAATGAGATATCTGGTCTGGAACTGAATATTTTATCGATGATCTAGGTCCACGACAAGTTGATAATGCCAAACTTCGCGTAAGTTGGCTTGGTTCTTGTTTGGCCTCACTCCCTAACAAGCTGATATATGTTGTTTTGTTATTATAAAGTCAACTAATCTCGAACTATATGGAAAAATCACCTTTCATAAAACCGTCTTAGCCTAATGTAAATTGAAATGAAATTTTTTAACTATAACATAATTCGGTATAACTTTTTCATGAGAAGTTGCGTTATACAAGACAAAGATGACTGATGGACTCACAAAATGTTAAAAAACATGAATAATGAAAGAGAATTGTTGAACAACACCAGGAACAAGAGGAAACGGAAAGTTATATCAACGACTTAATGAAGACGTAATTACGACAGAGATTTTTACAACATTATAAATTTTGTCAGTCTTCTCTTGTAATTGAAATGTAAATTAGTTTAAACATTGATGTAAAACTTAGCATAAACATTATTATAAAATTTAATAACACGATTTATAATTATGCTACGATCTAACACTGAACGTAAATCTTGACTAAACACATATACAAAATTATTAAATCTTACAAATATTTTTCATTATGTTGTGAGATTCGGATAATTCATTGCACAGCTTTAAGTTCACAAGCAAACAAATCAACAAAAGTTTAAAATCTTATGTATAGTTCAAGACATAAAATCGAACAATAAAATTTTAAACAGGATAATAGCCCAATTACTTTTAAAATATACAGTTTAATTGTCACAACAATACAAAATTTTATATCATAATTTAAAAGACTCACTAACACTTTTCTTCGGCTATGTTCTTTTCCGAAAGCGTAATTCCTTCTAGATTTATTACTGAATTTTAATCGAATTAGTAATTATCGCCCACATATTTCAATATCGCTTTATTAAATTACGAAAGTTTATTATGGAAATTCTTTCATTATACCTACAGGTATATTCATTATTATATATTTTCAATTTTACATTTTTCATAAATCGGTATTGTTAGCCTCCATCCCTCTGGGCAGTGGTAAACCTTCGGATTTACAAGGCTAAAATCAGGGTTCTATTCTCCTCGATGAACACAGTAATATAGGGTTTAGAGTCGTTTAGATTCTGGGTGCAACAGTATGTGGGTTACTGGAGGTACTCCACATAGCTATGTCGTCGGCATACTGTGATATTAACGTGTAGTTGAGGGAGGAACGGTATATCGTTGACATAAATGTTGTACAGGACTGGACTAAGTACTGAACATTGGGGTACTCCGGCAGTTAAATTAGTAGGGATGGAACGTGATTCGTGAATTTTAACCTTAGCTCTACGATTCCTGATAAAAGTGGATACCATCAGACAATCCGGGGCGGTAAACCTATGGTGTGTGTTTCAAACCTGAAGCCATTGTGCCAGACTGAATCAGGCTTTCTGAATGTCGAGGAAAGTGGCTACTGGATTGTTTGCGGTTGAAACCACGGTAAACGGATTCAATAAGTACAACAAGATGGTCTGTTGTTTGCCTGTTTTTTTTCTACCAGCGTTTTGGTTGTTCCTTATTATTTTATTGGATTCCAAATAGTAATTAATTCTGTTGATTATCCCATGAGTTTACGTTGGGTTTTGAGAAGACTAATCGGTCTATAATAACCGGAGTTAGTGAGATCGTTATCTTTTTCCAGACTCTCGTGTAGTATCTTGATAAGAATGAGAGATAAGAATACCTGTCTTAGTACTTTCTCTTTAAATATCACTTATTCATCAGACTCAGTGTCAAATGTATCATTCCGCTGTCACCACTCTCTGGTTTCAAACGCGACTTCTGGACAAACTGCACATGTAGTTCCTTCCTTTTCATTTCCATATATAACTCTTTACTTTTGTGGTATACCAGAGAACGTTAAAACTGGTGGGTACTCTCCATTTTACAATATCATGCTGGTTACTTCGTTGAAGAACTGGTTTTAGAAAGATATTGGCCCAACTAAATACTATTAGTTGCTTAAGAACTCCCCGTCATATCTTCTCCAATATAGTGATCCCAGAAGGTCTCGTAAGGAAAGGAGACAGACTAATCTAGATGCATTTTACTGGCTAGGATACCATACCCTACCATGGGAACGGTGGTCCAGCCATCATATCTACAATTAAGGATGTCATCATCCTTTCAACACCCAGTTTAGTGATACATACTTTCAACATCGGCGAAGACTGTACCTGGTTCACGAGCGTTCCCCCACGTGTGTGTTCCTCTAGCTAGAGATATCACACTCCATACAGATGAATTTGGAAACTTTCCGAAGGTTGCTCATCTAAATAAATTACTCACTGTTTCCTCAACCAAATCAACGTGAGTTTAGGTAAGATATCGTAATATTTTCTTACACTAATACCTCGACTCACACTTCCCACCCTTCCTCTCCATTTCTGGTACTTCTTTTCTTGGATTCAGCTGCAACAGAAAAATTTGTCACGCTTTTGTTGGTGGAGAACTGGAGTATTGGCTCAGATGAAACATGGGGTAAGTGGGAGTTCGAGATTAGGGCGAGCAAAAACATTTTTGTATATGGAGAGCATCACTGAGCTATCATATGAGAAGAGGTATCTATCGGAAAAAACATTTAACGTGTATGAAAGTGTTAAGTTTTCATAAATTCCATACGAACCTTCAACAGCCTTTTGTTTCACACCCATAGACACTGTATTCAAATTTTGTGTGTGTAGTCTTGTGTATATATAAATAACTAAAGATAAACTTATATATTGGTCTTTCTGTTTGTAAGTTCCAATGTAAAATTATTTGGCCTTCCTAATACAAAATACTTATCATCATAACTTATCTGTATGTTTTATCTGTAATGCCACATCACAGATATAATGACACATTTAAACAATGTCACAGAAATATATGATTACATGTAGTTCTACTTTTATGAGGCAGGCTTATTTAAAAATTTTAACAAACAAGCTTTTAAATCTTCATAATACTTGCATCAAAGCTACATTTCAACATTATTTGATATTTAGTATGTAGTTTGATGTCGCCAAGACTTTGTCACATTTGGGAAAGTATGTGATGGTCATGAAAAATAATCATGTACGTGGATTATGAAGATGTGTTCAGATGAAGTACTTTTCAAGAAGGAGATAGTCGTTAAACTTAGTTGAATTAAGAAACAAAGCAACATACATCAACATCAAAACCATTATTAAATTTATTTCTATATCAGATATTATTCTGACTTCAAGTGAATAATTATCACTTAATGTTTTACATGATAGATATTACTTTCAGTTATATCGTTGCTACATGTTACTTTACCATTTCAACAACTTTCACTAACACTACATTACTGGTATACCTTCATTAACGCCTGGCATGGCCTAGCGCGTTAAGGCGTGCGCTTCGTAATCTGACGGTCGCGGGTTCGCGCCCAAGTCGCGCCAAACATGCTCGCCCTCCCAGCCGTGGGGACGTTATAATGTGAAGGTCAATCCCACTTTTCGTTGGTAAAAGAGTAGCCAAAGAGTTGGCGGTGGGTGGTGATGGCTAGCTGTCTTCCCTCTAGTCTTACACTACTAAAGTAGTGTAAATATTCAAGTAGATAGATAGACCTTCATTAACACAATATTAGAACGGCATGGCCAGATGAATAGGATGCTCGACTACCAATCTTACAGTAGCTATTTCGAATCCCTGTCACACCAAACATGTTTACCCTTTCAGCCATTGGGGCATTGTAAACTGATGGTCAATCTCACTGTTTGTTTGTAAAAGAATAGCCAGAGTCCTTGTGTAGGTTTGCCGAAATTCAGAAACAAAAACAAACCTACTTAGTAATATTTCATGTGTGCAGACGATTTATGTTATTTTAAAACTTAGAGAGAATCGACTTATTTCTTAGGTTGTTGATAACGTTTATCAAATTTATTATTATTAGGTCTAGATTCTTTGTATATTTGTTGTTTTGGTTGTTGTTTTTTTAATTTTGCCAAAAATAAACCAGGGTCATCCACGCTAGCCGTCCCTAATTTACTAGCTTAAGACTGATGGGGAGGACAAAGCTGTCATTATCCACGGCCAGATCTTGGGATACAATTTTACCAACGAATACTGAGGTTAACCGCACATTATAACGTCCCCACGGCCGAAAGGACGAGCATGTTTGGTGTCACGGGATTCGAACCTGTGATCCTCAGATTACAAGTCGAGTACCTTAACCCGGTTTTGCCGGGGCATTAGACCTGGAATCTAGATCTAATTGTTTATCTACACAATGCTTGTATTCTAACATTACGCTACATGTACCTTTAGATTTTTTTGTTTTTGTAGCTTTTGTAGTTCTAGTATTAATATTCATGTTGTCCTCCCGTGAAATAGTGGTACATTTTCAGATCTACATCTCTAAAACCAGGGCTCGATTCCCCTCGGTAGACACAGCAGAGAGCCTGATATTTATGATCATTTCACTCTCAGAAAGAAAGTATTTTTACCATGTTACGAATGTGTATGTAACTACTTCAATCACAACTGTTCGACAGCCCTTCGTATGGGTTGTAGTTCAACTAGAGGGCCAGAGCTTGACTGTACATTGCACGTGTGTAACAGGAATATGAGAGTGTTATTCACGTGCAGTAGCCCTAGTATTCTACATGGAGACACCGACAAAGATAACCAAAGGTCAGCCTTGTATTTTGTTCAACCAACAGCATCACAATAAACTGGTATTATTACACGATTCACTTCTAAGTATTTAACTGAAAATAGTGTCTTCGTTATTTCACTAATTTGTTATTACGTCCAATGTGGCGGAATAAACAAAGCCGATCAGGTGCATGAGGTCTCGTGCATAACCTTTATAAACGCCTCAAACCAGTCGCAATGACATCTATAACAGTCTCAGTGGTATTAACATTCATAACAGTCTTGCACTAGCCATTAACAGCCACAAAAAGAGTCAAACCAGTCACACTAACGAACATGACAGTTTTAGTCACACTGACACCAAACATATCAGTTACATTGGCATCTATAATATCTCAGTTGTCATTCTGACACCCAAATTGTCTCATACCAGTTATACTGACGTAATATAATCCACACTAGCAGCACTGATGCTCATAATAGTCTCATAACAGTCACATTGACTCTAATTTAAACAATAACCAATAGATGTTAGCGTTTTATCGACTTCGAAGTGGTTATGTTAAAATAATATTAAACTTCTGCTTATTGATTCCGAAATAATCTTTTACCAATGAATCATTTGTTATTTCTTGCTGTAAACTTACCATACAAAGCAAAGTATAACTAGAAACTTTCAAATTTTTTACCATGAATACATCATGAGTTATTAACAGGTTGTTTGTTTACTGAATTTCTTGCAAAGATGTCTCCTTTAATCGTCCCTAATTTTGAAGTGATAGACTAAAGGGAAGGCGACCGGTCAACATTCATCAACCGCCATTTCGTTGATTGCTCTTATCCCACGTTAAAAGAGATTGGTAAACATGTTTGACGACGGGTGTAAATCCAGTGATCTGCCAATTACGAGCAAAGCGCTCTAATAGATCATGTCAGGCGTCAATAACAAATAAACATTTCCAGTAAAAAAGGTGAGGTTTCGATTACAAGAAAAACTTCTGGCCGAACGTTTCATGTCTTAAAATGTGTTTGATAAATAAAGGGAGACAAACAGAGACTTGGATAAATACTTTAAATATTACAATATATTATAATCAAACCATAAGATTAAATTGATTAGTCCTAACAAAGAAAATCAAACATATGTTATTCAATTTTACGGATTTTTTTTGTGTTTTACTGGGTGTGGAAGCTGTAACAAATAACTACAGTAAAATATATCTCTATAAAACAAATTAAATCACTCAAAGTGGGACACGTCCGATTGTTCAGGGTAAGTGTAAGGTCTTACAACGTTAAAAATTGGATTTCAATATTCACGGTGGGCAGACCACATGCGCCCCTTGCTGTAACTTTATGTTTAACAACAAACAATCACAGGTGAGACAGATACATAACAAAAGTAAACTGTCTTCCAAGAACATGAAAATTGGTTGTTGTTTTTTTCAGTTTTCTAAAGTTTTGGTGCATCCCAAGTGGCACAGCAGTATGTCTGTGGACTAGCAACGCTAGAAACTGGCTTTCTACACTGGTGGTGAGCAGAACACAAATAGCCCATAGTGTATGCTTACCTACAAATAGAAGCTGTGTTGATTTTAAAACTTTAATGAATTAAATTGTCAGATACTAGCTTACAACTGAAAGCATTGAGGAATGGAGGAGTATAAACCTTCTTTACAAAAGTTGAGACACAGTAATGGTAGATACCACACAATTATTGTGTGGTTGACACATACAACTCATCTCTACTTCGATTCATAATTTGTTATTGATGTTGACATCCATTGTATTAAACGTTAAGGACAGTTATTGAGACCGTATAACTATGGTAACAAAACATGTTAGGTTTAAACTAACTCTTTTCTCTAATTAGAAACAGAAACTGGAAATTAAATATTCTGCCTGTTATATCAATGTAATAAACTCAGAAAAAAAGGCTTATCCTTCATTAGTACAAAGCAATGTATTTTCATTAACTTATCACTGTGTTCAAACTTACTATTTATTAGCCAGATCTAGAACTTCTGAAAATAAATATGATAAAAGAAACATCTCAACAGGTATATGAAAACAATCTGGTATATAATACATTTTAATGCGTAAACTTAAACAAATAATGATTTGTGTGTGTGTGTGTAAAATTAAAGTATATCCTGAAGAACACAATTGCTAGAAAAACTTTTCAAAACATTAATTCTGCATTTCAATTTCATATCAGCTGGCATAAACAATTTAAAGGATAAGCATGTTAGAGAGGGTTATGCATGCTTCCTTTTGCAAACAAAACTTTCCAAACTGTACTGCAAAGAACACAGATATAACAAAATACTGTGTAGTTTTGTGTTTAAGAAAAATATGAAGCTACTAACAATAATTAACATCCTATGATCGTCCGTATATTACGATATTTTGGTTTGAATTTCGCGCAAAGCTACACGAGGGTTATCTGCGCTAGCCGTCCCTAATTTAGCAGTGTAAGAATAGAGGGAAGGCAGCTAATCATCACCACCCTACCGCCAACTCTTGGGCTACTCCTTTACCAACAAATAGTGGGATTGACCGTAACATTATAACGCCCCCATGGCTGAAAGGGCGAGCATGTTTGGTGTGACGGAAATTCGAACCCGCGACCCTCAGATTACAAGTCGAGTATGATATTTTGTAAAGAATTCTGTAACTAGAAATAGCCTGGGGTACTTGATTCAGACAAACAACACTAGACTTAAATCTTCTGCCCAAGGCCAAAAGTTGGTGACATTTTGGCTCTGGACTGACACGTTTGTTTGTTTGTTTGTTTTGGAATTTCGCACAAAGCTACTCGAGGGCTATCTGTGCTAGCCGTCCCTAATTTAGCAGTGTAAGACTAGAGGGAAGGCAGCTAGTCATCACTACCCACCGCCAACTCTTGGGCTACTCTTTTACCAAAGAATAGTGGGATTGACCGTAACATTATAACGCCCCCACGGCTGGGAGGGCGAGCATGTTTGGCGCGACTCGGGTGCGAACTCGCGACCCTCAGATTACGAAGCGCACGCCTTAACACGCTAGGCCATGCCAGGCTGCCTGTACTGACACCTTTATACGATTAGCAACCAAACAGAATCGATCTCAATATAAACAATACATCTATTTTTGGTTCTTATTTCATGATTTAAGGTTGAATGACGATTCTTATATTTCTATGTTACGAAAAACCAACAAAAGCTAAAAATTTGAAAATTAATATATGTACGAAATATGAAATTTTAACATTTCTACGGTGTATACGAAATACGTTAATGTAATGTGTTACAGAAGTAGTTTGTTGTATTTAAACTCATACAAGGTAGTTAATTTGTTTGTTATTAACTACAGATCTGTATGGTAGGCTATTTGTGTTTTCCATCGCTGAGCTCGAACATCGGAATTTAGTGTTATAAGCTGTTAACTTATTGCTGAGCCACTAGAAGGAACAACTTTGAATACATTATAAGAATCCAGTTCTTTGATTGTTTTATCGTCGAACAGTTCGATGGACTGTATTTTCTTCATTCTTTGTCCACTGCGAATAATCGAAACCACAGATTTTGTCATTTTGTCAACGGTAAGAAAGATTTGTGTTCTGATAATTATTATACAAGGAGACTGTTAATTTGGATTACGTTATATTTAGAGAGCACATAAGAAAAAACAAAACTCGTGGAACAGTTTTAGTGCGCCAACTAATGGCATAGCAGTAACTCAGTGGACTTATAACGGTAGAAACAAGGCTTCGATGCTCGTAATGGGCACAGCGTAGATAGCCCATTATTTAGCTTTCGCGACTTAACAACAAAATAAACAAATGCATGTGTCTATATGTAAAACGGAAAAGGTATTTACTTCTATCTGTTCGTTGCTAATTTCAAATATTCGCATGACAAAACCTTTTTCATAAAACATTTGTCAGTGTAACTATTTACTAATATTTTCATTTCATATAAATACATTTCTTTTGAAATTTAAAGAATGACTAAATGTTTCCGCTTTATTTGTTTCTAAATACCTTCACACACAGATACACATATATTCTTCCAATTGTATTTATGTGGATTACAGATTGCACTACAAACTGCAGGATAAAATTTTCACCGAGAACAATTTAAAGCACCTGCCCACTTTTAACATATACCTATACATTTTTTTTTGCCAATAAAATAGGACTTACGAGATTTAAGTAAATTATTTTGTTCGCGAATTGTTGTAATTATGAAATCTGCGTCAATATAATCTTACTTTGGTACTTTGTCTTCTTGATACAAGGAAAAGAACGTTTACCAGTTACTAAGATCAATGTTTCTATGATAATTTATGCATGTGCTTTGTGGAAAATAAATACTTTTATAGAGTTAATATCAGGTTTATCCTCAATGTCTGGAAACTGGCTCGTCACTATAGTCAGCAGCAGTGGTAAAATTCTACGTAAACAATACATAGCTACTCATCTTCACAAGGATTTGGTTGTGTAGAATATAAGGTGTTAAAATTTCTGCAAGTCAACAGTATTTCGTTGTGCACTATTTAAATTGAACTGCTGGAATGTAAAATAGTAATTATAATTGGACCTCTACATAACTTAGAAGAAAAAGTGGTGCTCCACTGTAAATTCGAATAGAATATAACCAGTATGGAAGTCCGGTTAATACCAACAGAGTTTAATCTTTATTTAGCAGTTAATATTTTGTGAAATTATGGGACTTATCATGTATGGAATAACTCTCAGGTATAAAGCAGAGTTCTTGTTTTCTTCATCAGTAGCTTTTCGTCTTTTTTACATTAATAAATTCTTGGACATTTTGTTAACAGTATTGGTTAAATATATTCTGTTCTATTTCTGCCGTCATTAATCCGGAGGTCACTATTCGAAACAACGATTGACTTTACTTATGGTCGCATTTGCTGACGGAAAACTAGAGAAACCATGGGCAATAGGTAAAAGTAAAAATCCGTGCTGTTTCAAAATTTAAGGAAGAATCAACTTCCTGTGGAATGGAAAGCGAATAATAAAGCGTGGATGATTTTAGTGTAATCCAAACTCTGATTGAGAAGATTGATGAAGATGACTCTGGAAATGCGGAAAGTTTTATGAATGTTGACACGAATGTTTAAGAAAAACTGGTGAAATTGATTTAAAATCTATAATAGAATCGAAGATGGTAACAGTGTGAGAGATTCAGAAGATGAACGAAATGGAAAAGATAGTGAGGAAATTGAAATTGCAACTTCATCGCAAGTGTTAGGTTATATTAACGCTATCAAATTATAAGCAAAAATGAAGTGGAAAATGAACTTCATGAAAAGGCAGTAAAATTACAGTTCTCTTTAACCGCATGAGAAAGCCCATTAAAAAAACGAAACATTTGAAATTGGACACTTTCTTCAAATACATTTGATTAAGATTTTGTGTACTTGTGTATATTTTGAATGTCTATTTTTGTTTTATTCCAATAAATATAGCATAAACAGTGTAATAAGTTTATTCACAAATGTCTTACTTCCCTCAGTCAAGCAAGTTCTTATTCTAACAAATATAAACAGTATAAGAACTTTATTCACAAATGTCTTACTTCCCTCAGTCAAGCAAGTTCTTATTCTAACAAATATAAACAGTGTAAGAACTTTATTCACAAATGTCTTACTTCCCTCAGTCAAGCAAGTTCTTATTCTAACAAATATAAACAGTATAAGAACTTTATTCACAAATGTCTTACTTCCCTCAGTCAAGCAAGTTCTTATTCTAACAAATATAAACAGTGTAAGAACTTTATTCACAAATGTCTTACTTCCCTCAGTCAAGCAAGTTCTTATTCTAACAAATATAAACAGTGTAAGAACTTTATTCACAAATGTCTTACTTCCCCTCAGTCAAGCAAGTTCTTATTCTAACAAATATAAACAGTGTAAGAACTTTATTCACAAATGTCTTACTTCCCCTCAGTCAAGCAATTTCTTATTCTAACAAATATAAACAGTGTAAGAACTTTATTCACAAATGTCTTACTTCCCCTCAGTCAAGCAAGTTCTTATTGCTAACAAATATAATCCCACAGTGTAAGAGTACTTTATTCACAAATGTCTTACTTACCCTCAGTCAAGCAAGTTCTTATTCTAACAAATATAAACAGTGTAAGAACTTTATTCACAAATGTCTTACTTCCCTCAGTCAAGCAATTTCTTATTGCTTCGCTCGAAAATTATATATAATTAAGGAAATGCAACTTCACTTTGTCTGAGCCGGAAATTTTACTCGCTCCCGTGCGATTCCGCCTTAAACAGGCTTCACTGTATTAAAAGATTATTTACCCCAGAGTATGTCACAGTCGTATCTAAATCTCAAAATAATTATTTTTTGTCAAAAATCCACATAAACTGACTTATTGATTTTAAAATCCAATTGTTTTCTCTAATTATGTCAGAATATTTCATTAATGTTACACCGTGAGTTACGACAGTTGTATTCTGAACTGTAAAGAACAGTCTCCTTTTCATCGAAGTCCATAGAGATTGGTTCAATCACTTTATAACACCCTTAGATGATATAAATTATTCTCCTTATCCCTGTTAAACCTTGAAACTCACTTTAAATATCGTCCGTTGAGTGATTAGAATTATTCACAAGCCACCTGACTTCACCTTTTGTAACGCTTTACTGACTAAACGTTACTTTCTCGTCACTTACCTTGATTTTCTCTTCACTTAGAAGAGTTACGAATAAGGTACAAGAAAGTTTCAACAGTAATATTTAATGTGCAAGGAAATTGAAAACAGTAATAACCCAAGTACAAAAGAAATATAGATAGCAATACATATGGTATCACACACTTAAAAACAGTAACACATAAGATACAAACATTTTCAGAGAGTGATACACTGCTGGCCAAAATCTTAAGGCCAATGAACATGGAAATAAAATATGCATTTTGCATTGTTAGACTCAATCTCTTATCTGAGTATAGCTTCGAAAAAAGAAAATAAGAAAAGGAAAATAAAAACAGCTGTTTTTAGCATTTAATAGGAAAATAAGAACACTATGAAATTAGCTTAAATACTAGCTGGTCAAAAGTTTAAGACCATACCAAAAAGAAGTCCTAAACAGGGTAGGAAATGCCCAACAAGAGGTATCAGTAGTGAGTTGCGCGGCCGTCATTGCGAATAACTTCAAACATTCGTTTTGCCATGGTCGATATAAGCGTTTACAGAAGGCTGACTGGAATGTTATTCCAAGTGGTAAAAATAGCTTCACGAAGATCATGCACTGTTTGGAATTGACGTCCATTTCTATAGACTTCCCTTCCCATCCACACCGAAGCATTTTTAATGGGCTTCAGTTCGAGCGAACACGCTGGATGGTCCAAAACAATCACGTTATTCACCATGAAAAAGTCCTTTGTCCTGTGAGCATTGTGGATTGAAGCATTGTCCTACTGATAGATCCAATCATTTCCACACAAGCGAAACCCTTCAGTCAATAAGGATGCTCTCTCCAACATGCCAATGTAGCCAGCTGCTGTTTGACGCCCCTGTATAACCTGAAGCTCCATTGTTCCATGGAAGGAGAAAGCACCCCAGATCATGATGGAACCTCCTCCACTATATCGTGTAGAACATGTCTCCAGTGGGATATCCTTATCGTGCCAGTAACGTGGGAAGCCATCTGGACCATCCAGGTCATATTTTTTCTCATCAGAGAACAAAACCTTCGTCCACTTTTCTACATCCCATGTTTAGTGCTTCTCAGCAAAGTTTAACCAAGCTCTTTCGTGGTATGGACGGAGGTGTGTGGCCTTTAAAGACGTTTACGGTTTTAAAGTCTTTCTCTCGTAGATACCGTCTTATTGTTCTTGAGCTGCATTCTGCGTCCGTGAGGGCCTTAATCTGGTTCGGCGATCGGCTGGTGTCTTGTCGGACAACCCGTCGAATGCTCCTGCTCAACGCCGGCGAAATTTTATTGGGCCGACCACTTGAAATTCTCGTTCCATATCCCTCAGGGTTTTTAAGAAATTTGCAACAACAGTTTTACTACGCCCAATCTCACCAGCGATGGCACGTTGAGAGAGACCTTGTTTTTGCAGTTCGACAATTCTGCCACGTTAAAACTCTGTCAACTTTTTAGCCTTTGCCATGTTTTCATCCAATGTAACATAGGAGATGTCAGTAGGAGATATTGACAATGCTAATGCTTGAACACAAATGACTAAATTTCGTTACGTGTTTACCGATTAACGCTTCGTATGGTCTTAAACTTTTGACCAGCTAGTATTTAGGCCAATTTCATAGTGTTCACATTTTCCCTATTAAATGCTAAAAAAGTTTTTTTTTTTATTTTCCCTTTTTTATTTTCATCTTTCGAAGCTCTACTCAAATAAGTGGTTGAGTCTAACAACGGAAAATGCATATTTTTTCTTTATGTTCATTGGCTTTAAGATTTTGACCAGCAGTGTATCTAAAGTACAGAACAGTTTACGACTATAATACTTAAAACACAAGGAGTCTCATGAAAGTGAATAGTAAGCAGTCTTCTAATGTCTGGATACTTTCAGTAATACAGAGTTTAGTAATATACAATAAAGATAATAGATAATTGCATAAGTGGGAACACTTCCTAATTATCAGTAAAGGTATTTCTTTATTAATAGTAAAGTAACTTAACAGTCATTATGATTCACACGTAATATTGGCTTCATTAATAAACTAATATGGCTAATTTTTATAGTTTTATAATAAAGAAGCTGGTAACGTAATACAATAACAGTTTTATCCCTCTTCGTACATTTACCACAAAGAACCTTTCTCTGCCAATTTTACCAGATGAAGAAGTCACATCTAGTCTCACTATGTAGTTTTTAATATTTGAACTTTTGTTTTTATCAAATAAATTAAGGTTCTTCTTCTGTCGCGACTCAAGATACTCGAGCAAGAAGATCTGGTAGTAATATGATAAATCTGAAGGAAAATTGTAAATGACATTTGAACAAAAATATCTTTAAATAAAAAATTTAAATAATTCGGATTATGAAAATATTTCAAAATTATTTTGGAAATGACATTTTAAAGATAATCCTCATAAAATAATAAATTAGATTAAAATTAACATTTTATTACCTGCGTAACCAGAGTAATTACTAACATGTAATGTATACAAGTAATCTTCGTTTTATGTTCAAAACTTCTGGTAGATAACAAACCTCTCCTTTCCATCTTTATCCTTTATATCAAACTTGACTGAGTAATTTCCTTCATTTGTTAGAACGTAGGTCTGATTGTTTCCTACAAATATCAGGTCATCCCTTAAGTAATGTCCCATATTAGGTTAAAAAAATAGAAATGATTTCAAACGCTTTTAATGTTCTATAATCAATTATTTCTGTTCCATTATTATTAATTACATTCTGCCAACGATTCACAAGCTTCTGAATACAACTTCTATAAAATTTGTGGGGTTTGAAAGAAAAGAATGTAGAGAGGGTAGTTTTGACATCTTCATGTGTTCCAAGCTCTTTTCCATCAAGATAGTTCTGCAAACTTCGGAACATATTATAATCAGATGGGGCAAGGTCTGGAGAATAAGGATCTTCAATCTTTGCAAATATGATCATTACTGTATGGGGCCGTGCATTATCCTGGTGTAACACAACACCTTTACGAATTATCAAAGTAGGCCTCTTTTCCTTCAGTGCAACATTCAAACGCTCTAACTGTTGACAATAAAAGTCTGATGTAATCATTACATTGAGTGGCAGCAACTCAAAGTGGATCACGCCAACAATATCCCACTAACCTCTCAATAAGACTTTCCTTGGGTGAAGGTCCATTTTGGGCTGTGCTTTAACCAATTTACCTGCACTGAACCGATGTCTGCGGGTCTTAACATTTTCCTAATATATCCATTTTTCATCTTCAGTCACTAACCTGTCTAGAAATGGTAAGGGTTTATTTTATTAATGATCTGAAAAAGTGGAGTTGGATTAGTTTCTTTTATTTGTCTGAACATTTTTATACACGTCCTAACACACATTTTAGTCATTAAAGCTTTCTACACAGACAGAAATGATGATGCGTTTTCTGTATTGAAATTTCGGATATTACTTATGGGATGACCCGATAAATTATGAAACATTTTATTTTGTTCATAATAACTTATAGACAATATTTGAATCATGTAGAATTACTTTACAACAAACATGAAGCTGACTGCGTACGAAATAAAAAGTTTTCCGTTATATAAAGAGTCCACTGCGAACAAAATCAATCAAATAAGTATTAAAACAATACAAAACACTGTTGTTTGTATGGTGAAAAAATCATTAAGAAACTCTTATGTTACTTAATAAATATAAATATATGGACAAATAACTTGTTAGTTAATTTATTTCAATATACTGTTATATATGGATTTCGTATTTAGTTGAAACTTCAAAGGATAAACAAGTGTAATGTAATGTGTGGTTCAGTTCTTTGTTTATTCAATAAAAATTATTCCTGAAGTTAATATGTATTCATAATTTAATACGAAATTTATGTTGTTGCTATAGATTTGTGTATTACTTCACAGTTGGTACAATGTATACAAGGAGAATGGCATAAATATTTGTATTCTCGTCTCTGAAATGTGTCTACTCTGAGTGCATGGTTGCAAAATCTTAAACTTTTTTGTGCTAGTTCAAACATTTGAAAACCAGTTTGAATCAAGTGCCAAAGAAACTCGATAAGATTTTCTATTTTATTTACAACATGGCACATTTCACGCCAAATTTGTTTCAAAAAATTGTTACATTTCCTCCTTGGGCATTTAATCTTTTGCCCTGTCAAAGCCTCCATCACATTGAAAACGTGATGACGGCACACGATCCACAGTAAAGGTTTCCCAAAATTCTTATCAGGTTGACGATCGTTCCATTGTCCTGACCTGTGTCAAATAAAGTGTGGTCGTATGAAACTGTCATGACCTTATTTATGATATCATAATATTCAAGAAGACTGTAAAGGCTAACTACTTACTCATGACCTTTAGAAGAAGGTATTTGGATTATTTCTAGAAGTAAATCAATTGGATCTAAGAATGGAGTAGTGGCACAGACTGCAAGCATCTCATCACCAACTATAATTTTTTCTCCTCCTTCAATTTCCTCACTATATTTGTGGCGAAGTGAAACTCAATATTTGACTTAACACGTCTTCTCTGATGCTTGTAATTTCAGATTCTATATTTTCCATTTCCTTTTTCGAACATTTGACCGAGAAAGACTGACATTATTAATGTTAACTCCACTGAATTCCAAGATAGTACCTATAAGCTATAAGTTCAAAGGAGGCCGCACCTCGATTCCAGCCTTAGTGGTAATCGGGATGATATGTTCCATGAGCTGATTGATAGAAGTCTCTAAAATAATTTTCTAATTATTACTAGATTTTTTCCTTGTTTGTTTTATTAGAAGAATGATATTCCTCACTGGAACTTTCACATTCACCAGTACTTTTATTTTCTTCATGTAGGACATAAGCATCATTATAGCTTGTCTGGTGTTTACTTAAACTGCTTTCCTGCTCTTCTTCTTCATTTTCAAAACTTATACTTGCTGTTTTCTTGTAATTCCACTGCGTCATCCTTTTCTCCAAGATTTTTTATTCTCTTTTTACTGTTTTTGATCTTCTCCTCTAATTTTTTGTTACATTCCAAAATCACTACTTTTTCCCTCTCTACAATATTGTAAAAAAAGAATGTCTTCTTCTTTATCTTAACCGGATCTGAAGCTGTCATTTTTATTATTTAAACTATATCTTTGGTTCCAATGTAAATTATTTGTCTACTTTGTCCAAAAATGCGAGTTTTCTGAGAAAATGTATCGTTTTTTCTTGTAGTGTCTTATTTCTTTTAATATCTTTATATTTTTAAAGGAGTTTTCAATTTTGTTTCTGATTGCTTTTCCTGACAGAACAAAACTTGTTCCAAAGCCTGCCAACTCCCAAATAACTATCATTTCTTTTACAAGACAAAACTTGGAATTGCCTGTAGCTGGTTCACATCCACCATTTTTGCCTTGACAGATCAAGTCATTTGAATTTCGTTCTTGTGAACAGGCAATTTTCTCTTTGATTGACTTGTACTTCAGTTTTTGAACATGACAACTGATCCACAAATACCTCTTAATTATGAAACCTAGCGATGGCAATCTATTTTGTGGTAACTGGGCTATAGGGTGGTCTAGGAGGAATATTTCTTTTCTCTGTGAATATATAGGTTCGGATAGTCCATTTTTTATATTTTTATATGGCATATTTAACTAAAAATATAAGTTAGCTTGTTTATAACAAAAATAAAAAAGTAATATCAATAATAATATTTTATATGGTATTGACAGTGCAAGTACAATCAATAACATCAATAGTAATATTTTATGAAACACTTCATTCACTTATAACCAACATAGAGAGGCAAATTATGGCTTTTTAGCATAATTATGTGAATATAATTGGCAATCTACACCACTTCTAAAGTTGGGTTCCATTTGGGACACCCTACTGGATTTTTTTTTGTAAAAAAATTAAATTTCATGTTATCTAAGGACAAAATGATACTTTTGAAGACATGCCCTTTTAACATCATGTTTGTTTATTATTCTGTTTTAGAGAATAATTAGAAGAATTTGAGAATTAGTTTCCAAAAACAAGAATGATGAGCAATTTTCCTACCAAACCAAAAAACAGGTCGATTAATAAACTTCAAAACACTAAACAAAAGGAAACCTATAAAACTAAATTTGACATGAGAAGAAAGAAATGGTCTAAAGCGTTAGGAACAGTGAAAATATTGTCATGCAAAGAGCCGATAAAGAAAATTCAATCGTTATTTTAATAGCCAAACAGTATTATTTGTTAATGGTAAGTGTATTAAATGATACGTCTACGCTTATCCAGTCAAACACTGATATTAACCAAATATACAACAAAGGACCAGAAATTTACTCAGAATACAATTAAAGAAAAACTATTACATTTAAACTATACTTTTTTTTTGCATACAAACCAAGCTACAACACCAAAAGCTACGATTTACCAAACGTTCAAAAAACCTTACCCCAATCATGTATCATTATAACTTTCTAAACTGCAACTTTCATGAACATTTGAACTGCATTTAACCAAGTTACTTTTCTAAAACAAGCACCCATTTAAACAACACTTCATATCTTCTGCAACACTTACGTAGTTTATACACTAACATCATTATGTTTAGCTTTGATGTCTTAAGCCTATTTCTTCAAACCCCTTGTCAACAAGCAATACAACTTACTCGAAGAAAACATTTTACAAAATTCCAAACGAGAATCAATATGAAACAGGAACACCATTATCGAACTGTTACGACGAGTCAAATTTATTAATTTGCAATGAAACATTCGTACATAATTCAGTTACACGGACTAGCCACACGAAATACATTGCTTGTCCTGTACTTCGACTGTTCTTTTCTTGTATCACATAGAAAAACATGAATCAATCATTTCCAAATAGAAACCCATAATTTTGTTTAGATATAGAGGTGACGTTTTCTGCGATTTTACTTGTTAAGATAAACAGACATAATTTATCTAACATATAAACAATCTACAGAAAGACAAACATTTCACAAAGAAAAACGAAAACAACGATACGATTAATTTTTCAAACATTAGCACCACATGACCCCATACACACACACTTCAAGGTTTCACCACTAAAATTCATAGAAAAAACACATACAACGGAAATTATATAAATTAATTTTCTTATCATGTAATCCACCAGAGACTAAAAGGCTTTATAAATTAAGAACAGACTATGTGCAGAACAGAATACATCGATAAAGAAATTATACACTGAACCTGGAGTTCCCAAACGTTTTAGACCTGCAGAGCTTCACATCAAAAAGAAGAAACATTCCTGAGCCTTAACAGAAAAACTACATTGAAAATAGACACAATTGGTCACCAGCACCAGATAAAGTTCACTTCAAGCTTTTAGAATACAAATTTATTAAAAATATCAATATTTAAAGAAAAAATTTTACTTGTACTTACTTGTTCAAAAAATTCTGTTTGCAAAATTTATAGCAGTAAAAGTACAGTGGCTCGGATGGGCTTGCTTTCGTTCACAAAATAGTTCAATATTTGGAGTTATGGTTGTTACCCGTAAGCGCAGATCCTCTTCAATATTTAGTCTGTTTTTAGTTTTGTCTTTGTAGCTGTACACAGTGAAAATGTTTGTTCACAAAGATGTGTTGTCGGAAAACGTACCAAAATTTTCAAAGCTCTGTTACTCATTTCAGGGTATTCCAAGGCTATTTGAATCCAAAATTATGTGATTTTTTCCTGTTGAAATTTTATTTTTAGGGTGTAATCAGTTGAAATTTCTAAAAGCTCTTCTTTCTCTTTCAAAGGTAAATCATTGATATTTGCAGAGTCAACAAATGGATTTTGAATTCACAGTGATTTTTCTAAATGAGAAGGGAATTATTCCCAATAGTTGTACACAAATTAGATACGTGCTGCAAGACTGAAACTTTTGCATTTTCACTTCAGGATACTTCATTCATGAGTAAAAAACCACTGAGATTTTCGAATAAATTAAGTTCTTCCACAAGTATACATTCACCACAGAGTTTTAGCTTACATTGAAGCGCTTCCATTTTACTCTGAAATTTGAAGTACATTACCCTGGTACCCTGCATTATAGCATTCACTTCATTTAGATAGGCAAATAAGTCCGAAGGTAACCCACTTATTAACATTATAAAATTTCCTCGCGAGAGCCATAGATAAGTATGGAGGGGCCCAAGAGCTCAAGGAGAAGAGTTTAAAAAATCATGCACTAAACTGAATATTTCACTAACGTTACCTAAAGTCGTTATTGAAACTGTTAATACATTTTAAAAACACGGAAAAAAGGAGTTTAACAAAGCTAAAAATTTTCCAAAATTAAAAAAACAATTACTTGCACCTAGAAAATATGTGTACTTCTATTAGAAATTTTGAAAAGACCAGCATATACACTGCTGGCCAAAATCTTAAGGCCAATGAACATAAAGAAACAATATGCATTTTCCGTTGTTAGACTCAACCACTTATTTGAGCAGAGCTTCGAAAGATGAAAATAAAAAAGGGAAAATAAAAAAACTTTTTTAGCATTTAATAGGGAAAATGTGAACACTATGAAATTGGCCTAAATACTAGCTGGTCAAAGTTTAAGACCATACTGAAACGAAGCGTTAATCGGTAAACACGTAACGAAATTTAGTCATTTGTGTTCAAGCATTAGCATTGTCAATATCTCCTACTGACATCTCCTATGTTACATTGGATGAAAACATGGCAAAGGCTAAAAGTTGACAGAGTTTTAACGTGGCAGAATTGTCGAACTGCAAAAGTAAGGTCTCTCTCAACGTGCCATCGCTGGTGAGATTGGGCGTAGTAAAACTGTTGTTGGAAATTTCTTAAAAGACCCTGAGGGATATGGAACGAGAATTTCAAGTGGTCGGCCCAATAAAATTTCGTCGGCGTTGAGCAGGAGCATTCGACGGGTCGTCCGACAAGACACCAGCCGATCGCCGAACCAGATTAAGGCCCTCACGGACGCAGAATGCAGCTCAAAAACAATAAGACGGTATCTACGAGAGAAAGACTTTAAAACTGTAAACGTCTTTAAAGGCCACACCTCGGTCCACACAACGAAACAGCTTGGTTAAACTTTGCTGAGAAGCACTAAACATGGGATGTAGAAAGTGGACGAAGGTTTTGTTCTCTGATGAGAAAAATATAACCTGGATGACCCAGATGGCTTCCAGTGTTACTGGCACGATAAGGATATCCCACTGGAGACATTTTCTACATGATATAGTGGAGGAGGTTTCATCATGATCTGGGGTGCTTTCTCCTTCCATGAAACAATGGAGCTTCAGGTTATACAGCAGCGTTAAACAGCGGCTGGCTACATTGGCATGTTGAGGAGAGCATCCTTATTGACTGAAAACCCTCGCTTGTGTGGAAATGATTGGACTTTTCAGCAGGACAAGTTGTTCTAAGTGAACAACAGAATTTAAACCATGTTTGTTGCTTTATCTATCTACTGATTATTTTTAAAACACATAAATATACCTACAACATTGTATTGTAGAGTTTCAATAATAGATAAAATTATGTTATCACATTCTTAAAACTATGAACAGTTAAATCCATAGTTGAAAGAAAACACTGATTGATCTTTCACACTTAAGGAGATTTCTTCAGGAAGGTAACAGGATAAATGTGTTTTTTTACATATCACTGTTTTCATAAATCTGTTTTATTCCTTTTGAATATGCACTAAACTTTTTTGTGTTTTGACGAATTTGATTAATATGAATAAGTACTCATTAAAACTCTAAAATCGATATGAGAAGTAATAATTGTATGTCATTTGTGAAATCTGTTGGACATCCTGGTCTACTAAATGAATTATTCCATTCTCATATCTCTAATCAGCTAGTGGAATGGTTCCTCTGATGCAGTGATTTTTATTGTTAGCTTGAGTTCTATCAGAATTTTGTTTTATAGGTATATGATTTGTAAAGAAATATATTTGTAATATCTATTTACCTTGTTTTTATTTTTTTTACACTAGGTGTGATTTGACTTCCATTTGATGTGAAGCAGAAAAGTACCTGATTCTTGCCATAATACTCATTGTTTTATTACTTTAAAGAAATGTATGTTAAACAGACAATTAAATTAAAATTGCATACTTGTAAACTTACGTCATTTTATTGTTTTGAATTTTATTTTGTTGAATGGTAAAAAATACATATGCAATAATAGCTGTTTGGACATATTTATTGTTACTGACCAATCATAAAATTACAGTTGAGAATAGACATTGGTTTAGTAATTAATTTTATGTTAATGCTCTCTCAAGAACAAAATTGGGACGTTTTGCAAAATGTTCATTTTATGAAACTAAAATAACGTTTTCTTGGAACTAATATACAAATATATAAACACACACACAAACAAACACATATATTTGTTAACACGTTGTTTGGCAACCTTTATCTGTAGACATCAATATTTGTATAACAGTGGACATAATAACACTAGAACAAAATTTTATAATAAAATGAAAATGGGAAGTGAAAACAATTAATTTTGAGCTCTGGAAAATTGACTTCAGTTTAAGAAAACTGGGAAATCAGTTCATAGAATTTCTGATATCTCAAGACTGGTTACTTCCAGTTAGTATATTAACGTTTAGATACTTTTTATGTTATGGTAAATATAAGAACCCATAACTGAAAGCAAAGGAAAAAAATATGTTATATGTTTGTTACATTATACCTGTCATCTGAGGTGTTGAAGATGCTTCTCGTCAAACACTAGTAGTAGATAACACTTCAAAATTACTAACCCTCTCATGGGCACAGCATTATTATTTACGGTCTCACACCACTAAAAGCTGACTTTGAGATTAAAATAATTTTCTTTGTCTCAAAAATGTCATATTTCATTTATATAACCACTAGAACGTCTTAAATGAACATATAACATTTTCAATAAAATTTTATATTTTCACTGTTATTACGTTTATTACTTGATATTTTAGACTGTAGAAAACTCATCAACTATAATGAAAAAAATAGTAAAATTAGAAATAAAATGAGCAGTTGTGCCCTTTCTCCTCATTATTAATCAAGAGGTTTCAAAGTACGTACCCTGAGAATTTCAACTGTTAGTCATATCCCATAAATTTTTGTGTTTATTTTACTTTCAACACCTTAAGTTAAACCAACTGTAGATGAAACTGAAACCTCTGACCGTCTTTGCGCAGCGCGCTGTAATACAATGCTTCTAAAGAGCAAGAAGGCACGTGCAGAACAAAACAGTATGATTCTTACATGCCCTTGCTCGAAGAACACAATATTGGACAAAAGCATCTCATATTTCCTACAACATTACCAAAGAAATTTTCAAGAGTAATAAAATTCTAATGAAAATGTAGCGATATTTATTATATGATTCA
>NW_027467782.1:19259162-19316150 GCF_004210375.1 Tachypleus tridentatus | reverse complement strand
CAGGTATCATTTGGACCTCTTCCTCCTTCCTGTACTGTATTTTAAACTGAAAAACGCGAGAGAAAAATAGTGTTATCTGGCTTGAAGGCATCACAGCCTTTAGCAAGACATTTGATTCCCGCAATTTTTCACTTGATTTACGTCTACGGATTTCTGTTGCTAATTGCTATTCTCCATATATTTCTGTTATACCTTCAATAATGTTTGTGTGCTTGTGATGGTTGTGTTTGTATTGTTTTATTTTTTAATGTTGTATTTCTATTTTATTTCTCTGTGTTCTGTGACGATAACAGTCATTACTCTAAAGTTATCTATTGTTGTAGGTGTTTCCTATGTTTTGAATGTGTGTTTTAGTATCTATACTTTTCCGATGTATTTGTGTGTTTTTAGTGGATGTTTTTCCACAATTTCAATTTCTTTCTCAGTATTCATATTGAACTAGTACCTTCTTCATATTTTTCTTGTTAGGGGAATTTTATTTTTATCTATTTGTTTTTAGTTTCCAAAAACGTGTATAACCTTTGTTGGTAAGTAAAACTAAAGAGTTTTGTTGCGGACATATCCTGAGCCGATCTTTGAATTCAGCAATACTCTACGTTCCTGGGTGTTTTGAGGAAGCGATCTTGGGTGTATACTCAAAGCTCTTCTGCATGTCGGCCTGGCATGGCCAGATGGCTAGGACGCTCGGCTCATAATTATAATCTGAGGGTCGAGTCACACTAAACATGCAGATTGAACGTCGAGCGCTCTAAACACCAAAAATGTCTTTCAAAATCGTTACAAGTACTTTTACTATTAAATTATACATAACGATGATTATTAGTAAATATAAATAAATCGATATGACTAAAATGAGTATACAACATGCTATCTTTTCATATAATACTCACAACTTATTGGCAGGATTATATTTGAAACCTAAAAAATAATAATAAGTAGGTATAATTGTATCTCGAGACTGATTTAGATTAAACCTAGTTGATATTAATTCTATTTCCATCATTCTTTATCATATCATAATGATATATTAATTATTTATTAATTGCAAATTGATTGTGTTTTTAGAACTATATGATTAGAATGAAAATTCTTCAAACAAATGATATAATAAAACAAAGGTGCGCTGACGTTCACTGAATCTATATCATAAAATTTATTGTATATGAAAATATATGTCATAACGAAAGATGTAATTCACAATAAATATTTCACACAGCAAACTTCACTAACTTTATTCACATTTGTGTAGGAGCAGGGGATCTGTCTCTCAAACTCCAGGTCGTACTGATGTGCTGTACTTCGAGATGCATCGATTTTTACATTATTGTAAGCTTTGATAGTGGTACTATCAACAAATTTTGGTGCAAGTGATTCCAATTATCACACATATATTAGTAGTAAAAAGTAAACACTATTTAAAAAAAAATTTTTTTTGTACAGTGCTTGTGGTGTATGAATTTATGTCACATAAAATGAACTAATTCGGGTACATCACTTACCTTCTTACACAAGATAACCTATTCTCATTCAGTGCTGGCCTGTAAGTGTGTACATTTTTCTTTAGGCATTCCATAAACAATAATTTCTCCCCTATTGAATTGGAAGATTTCAATATCTATCTCTCATGCACATCATCTATTAATCAATCGTGACATTGTATGAACACGTGATTCATATGGCTTCCTATACACTTCTCTATTAAACTATTACTTCTCAATTGACAGCATTTATTTTAATAAACTCTTTTGTGTGTCTAGTGCTTCTAGTGTTACAATATTTTTTCATGAAGTGGTTACTTTATGACATTAGTTCATTCATTCCAATAATTCATACGTCGACATTTATCAGTTTATTCTCGTCGCTATAATTCTGCATTTTAATTTCATGAACCTTGTTTTGTGCATTGAATTCCCAATTCACATCACCATTTCATAGATCACACCACTGACATGCATTTTTCCCTCAGGCCTCATGAGCAAGCAACCAAACAATGGCTCTATCGACTTTAGTGCTTTAAGTGATTGGTTTGGTTTGCTTTGAATTTTGCGCAAAGCAACACGTGGAATATTGCATTAGCCCACTCTAATTTAACAGTGTAAGACTAGAGGAAGGCAGCTAGTCATCACTACCCACCGCCAACTCTTGGGCTACTCTTTACCAACGAATAGTGGGATTGGCCGTAACATTATAAAGACCCCACGGCGCAAAGGGCGAGCATGTTTGGTGAGACGGTGATTCGAACCCGTGACCCTCAGATTACGAGTCGAATGCCTTAACCACCTTTGAGTGATTGATTGTTACGTGAGTAAAACTAAATCCAGAAAAATTGCCCAGGCAACTCGACGGTGAATCTGTTGGCTTTACTTGTTGGGAGATTGAAAGTTACGAGTCATCCTTTGTCCCCAGACATTTTCAATGCTCCTCCTGAGTTGGTTGAATCTGTGCTGCATAACAATGACTTCGTCCGTCTTTTCTCCCACTTCCAGAGTTTACCATTCCCTGCCATTCACAGTCTGGGGAATACCCTAAGACTAATTTGGGCTGTATGTATCTTGTGATGTTTTATGCTTTTCCACTACCTTTTATTCACCTTCACCAAATATTCGGGTACATTTTGATCAATTTGTCTCATAATTAAATGAGATCAGCATGCCATATCTCTGAGGACTTCTGATTAATTTTCCCTTTCTGAATATCAGGTATACTATTTCTTTTTAGATCAACAGTTGTTAGGTTTTTTGCTACCTATTTGGAGGGCATTTTATATCAAATGTTCATCTAATTCATGCTCTACATTTTGCTTAGGTCTTACCCTAACAACCCTTTTACAGTTAGTTTTTCATACATTTTGGAGAGGTTTCGGCAGATATTTATTCTCCTTTCTTCCACTTTAGCCTGCATTTAATCTTTGGCTCTGGTATTATATACGTAGTTTCTTTGTTATTAGGACCTCTTAGATAAAGATGTAGTTTTGCCTCGGGCCAATTTCCTTCGTTTTTTGGAGATATACGTGTGGCACATTTTCTGAGATATTAAATATTTGGCACAGTCTCTGAAACTGTAGAGTCTTAACTATTTGTAATGATCGTTATAATAAATTGTAATTTTTGTATATTAAATAAGAAAAAAAGTTGGATGTATCAATGTTTTGTCAAATATCATAAATTAATACTTATCAATATTTGATTAATTTCTCAACTAAAATTAAAATTTCCGGTTACGTTAATCCTAATACGTTACGACAGAAAGTGTTCCCACCCCTGCGTCCCGAGTGATTTTTGCTCATAACTTAAAAAAAGTATCACGATTAGGCTAATAGAAGTAAAATATGTTATAAATATTATACTAACACATATTTACATAAGTGTTTATATAAATTAAACGACAAATAAACAGTTTATAAACAAATAACCAAAAATAGGAGAAGCAGAAAGTGTTCGTAATTTCAGAACGTGTGAAAAAACTGATATTCCCGTAAAAATTTTGTTTAGTTTGGCGAATAAACTACATTATACCATTCAGAACTAGACATTGGGTTGATAATTATTGGAATTTAGGCAGTAAAAAATGTACTTCCGGCAATTTAGCGCCGTCTCCGTCATTATCTGCTTTAAAAAAACCGAATTATTGTAAAATACAAGTCTCGTGTGTCTCTTTCCGGTATTGCTACACAACTTAATGTGCTGAAATCTACTGTTCAAAGCATAATTGTCAAGTTTAAGCTTACAGGGTCAACTGCTGATCTCCCTCGTTCCAGACGCCCCACTAAACATCGAGAGAGAACCAAGAGGAGTGTGTGTGTATTGTCTTACAGCAAAGCCACAAGGGCTATCTGCTCAGCCCACCGAGGTGTATCGAACCCCTGATTTTAGCGTTGTAAATCTGGAGACATACCGCTGTACTAGCGGGGCAGAACCAAGAGGAAGGTAACTGGTAAGGAAAACTGGGGTTGAAGTAAGCACCGCTATAGTTACGAAGCATGCCGTTCTCATAGAACTCCATATTTAAAGCATATTCATTTAGAAGCACCATTCAGGTATGCAAGAAAGCATATAAACCCTTTACCTATTGGAAGAGTATTCTTTGGTCAGACGAGACTAAAATCGAGCTTTTCGGCCACAATGATGTTTGCTATATTTTCCGTAAGAAGGGGGAACGAAATCTTCCAAAGAACACCGTCCCTACAGTTAAACACGGAAGTGGCTCGATCATGCTATGGGGTTCCTTCAGCTCTTCTGGTATAGGCAGCCTTCATCGCGCCAACGGAATCATGAAAAAGAGAAGAGTACGCTGATATATTAGCAACTTATATCAAGAATGATGCTCGGAACTTGCGGCTTGGGCGTCGTTGGATCTTCCAGCATGACAATGTCCCTAAGCACACATCGAAATATGTGCAATCCTGGTTGCAGAGAGACCACATAACCGTTCTAGAGTGGCCATCGCAGTCACCCGATCTCAACCCAATTGAAAATGTTTGGCATGAGTTGAAGACCAGAGTTCATCAGCGTCATCCGAAAACTTGCAAGACTTGGAGGCCTTCTGTAAAGAAGAATGGAAGAAAATACCAGTCGTGTACTGTCAAACAATCATGGAGGGCTATGAGGAAAGATTGTGCCAAGTTATTCACCTGAAAGGCTACACAACTAACCATTAAAGTAGACGTACGAACACTTTCTGCTCCTCCTATGTTTGGTTATTTGTTTATAAACAGTTTATTTGTCGTTCAATTTACATAAAAGTGTATGTATATGTGTGTTAGTATAGTATTTACAATATATTACACTTTCATTACCCTAACCGTGATACTTTTTTAAGTTACGAGGAAAACACTAATCACGATGCAGAGGTACGAACACTTTCTGTCGTAACTATAATGCTTTGGGGCTTGGCTGCGATAAATTGTAATATGTAATAATTCTAAAACCCTGCCCCCTTTAAAATTGACAAAAACTGCTAATTGCGGTATTGATTTGGGCACCCTCTGCAGAGCAAACATCGCCCACCTAAAGCAATTCAGACTAATGCTGTTTAACGTGTCAGCTGAGTTTTTGTTTCTTTTTCTAGTTTTCTATTTTATTCATTTTAAAAATTGCGTAATATATTATTTAAAAACCATATTAAATATCTGAAAATATTTTACTCATAGATAATATGTGATTCTTTTCGTTTCTGTTTTGTCTATTAATGAAAGTAGTTGCTTCTTTTACATAAAACATTGTCAAATTATTCTGTTCCTTAGTAAACCTTATAATATCAGTAAAATCTAATAATGTTTATCCAAATCACTTCTTATTAAACATTTCTAAGCACTGTTTGTAGGAATATTTTCGAAACACCTTTGTAATTTATATGCCGTAATAAAAAGTATTAAATTAATATTTCTAAAGTTTATACGCCATAGTGATGTATGTTAAGTTGGTGTATATTGTATACTTTATGGTAACAGCTATTCAATTGGTATTTTATGACATGTATATTGTACTAATGTTTTTTTATTGGTGCCTTTATAGTTTATATGCCGATTTAATAGAGACACGCAAAATGTGTCGTAGAGAAAGGCTCCAGATAATTTGGAGAGGGGAGCTTATATGAAGCCAGCCTACCTTTATACACACAATATTACTTGAAATGATGCTCTTGTTTGTTAGAAGTTCTTCTGATTCAGTTTTGATGTTCTGGTATATACGAGAGCTGTTCAAAAAATACGCGGACTGACGTCATAAAACAAAATGTACTTTATTTAAAAGTTACAGGTCTGGGACCCCTTCAAGGTACTCTCCTCCCCAACGCACACACTTATCCCAACGGTGTTTCCACTTGTTGAAACAGTCCTGGTACGCTTCTTTTGTAATGTCCTCCAGCTCCTTCGTCGCATTTTCCTTAATCTCGGGAATCGTCTCAAATATTCTTCCTTTCAAAGGTCTTTTGAGTTTGGGGAACAAGAAAACATCGCAAGGAGCAAGGTCAGGTGAGTAGGGGGGTGGGGAAGAACAGTGATCGAGTGTTTGGCCAAAAACGCGCGAGTTCTGAGGCACAAATTTCGCAGCAACGCGGTGCATCTTCAATTTTTCTGTCAAAATCTCGTAACAAGATCCAACTGATATCCCAAACTCTTCAGCAAGCTCCCTAACAGTCAGACGTCGATTTGTCCGCACCAGGGTGTTGATTTTGTCGACGTGTGGGTCGTCAGTTGACGTGGAAAGACGTCCAGGACGCTCATCATCTTCAATGGACTGTCGACCATCCTTAAAACGTTCATGCCACTTGAAACATGCCGTACGCTTCATAGCAACATCACCGTAAGCCGTATTAAGCATGGCAAAGGTTTCAGTCGCAGATTTTCTAAGTTTAACACAAAATTTCACAGCAAGTCGTTGCTCCTTCAGGTCATTCATTTTGAAATCCGCCAAACGAAAAAATCGCACTTCACTTAAAACCGCGTAGCTAATACACAAATGAAGATATCTGCAATCGGGAAATGGCGTCGTAATCAGCTGATCTGTGCGAACCTAGAAACACCAAGCGGATTCCACTGGAACCAACTGGAGCCGCGCAATTCAAACAGTCCGCGTATTTTTTGAACAGACCTCTTAATGGACTCAAAGTAACACTAAGGGATCCCAAACTGTTAACAAAAGACATGAAGTTTGTAGCTTACTCTACTGAGATATTAATATACGTGTTTATGTTGACTGGATAAAGTCCAAAAAGAAGGCCAAAGGATATCACCGAAAATTTCGGCTTACGAAAGACAAAAATTCTTAAACTATACTTGAACTTCAAACATACCATTAAAGCTTTAACCAGTGATTGTATCATATAGACTTTACGTGTTGTCTTCCTTCCGTTATTCATTGTGCAGCTATAAAATGTGAAAATAATCACCTAAACGGTATATCCCTACACCTTGTCTTTCAGAGGATAAGTAACTGGTCTCTATCTGACATGTGTTTAATAAGCATGCAATATATCAACATTATGAGTGAATGATGTCACTTCATGCCTGACATACAGTATACCTACTTCTGTACTGTAATAAAATACACATTAATACCTTTATTAAATATTTTGTTTTTAAGTGCGATGTATCATCTAAGAACATATGTATATAATCCAAAGAAATTTGTCATCTGTGATAATAATTTGATTACATATTAAACTTGCCCTAACAGTTGATTCAAATAACAGTTTCCGATCATTATTTACTTGATTCGCCTTACGCTTTCTTTCTTGCTTCGTATTGCTTTTTTCCATATCCTTTGTCACTTTATTTGTTGACGTTTTCAAGAAAAGTTTCTTTAAGAGAAATATTTTCTGTGTCGCTGCAGTCAGAACTCAATCTCGAGTCTTCTGGTATGATAGTTTTATGTTCTATCCGCTATTTCAGTGCTTTACCCATTATGGCTTAAAGCAACAAAGTGTATGCATATCAGTTTTAAAGAAGGGTGTCTAGACTCCGGTGATTTTTATGCTAGGTTGAATGAGTGGAAGGCTTCTGTTTCTTTTTTTCATTATTTCTCACATCCTATTGTTTTAATATTTTTTACAGTTTTCTGCTAATGCAATATTTGTATCCGTATGTTTTTCTTTCTCTTTTAATATCTAATGTTTTACAAATCTCATTCATAGATTAGGTAGTCTATAATGTTGATGTTTACACATTTAAGGTGATCTGCCATATCTATGGGTATAACTTTCAGACTACATTTAACAACATTTTGACAGGATCTCAAGTTGTTTTCATGTAAAACAGGTTTAAGTATTCACACATCACCTTCTATATTGCATTGTATAGCTTGTGTGATATTCTTTTCTTTTTATTATACGGGTAAAATACATACATACTTTACGAGATATATCATTGTAAGACAAATTCAGATACCTATTCATGTATAATGACTGAATGTTGGAAGTACATTATGCTTACCCACAGAGTTATTATTGAACTTTTTTTTTTTAATCAGGGCCTCAAGTTAATATTGTACTAAAATAAAGAGTAAATATTGGTTATTAAAGTCAATAATAAATCAGATAGAGTTTTACTTGTAACGTTTAAAATATTTAATATACTTACAATATTTAATTTTTATTGAAAGTGTTGGTTTAATTATGGTTCAGTGAGAAAAAGTTAAATGTTTGGATAAATACTTGTTTAGTGACTGAAAATAAAGAACTGTGTCCAGTGTTTATGTCTTCTTGTTCTTAATTTATATGTAGGCTGCTTGAAGGTTTGATTTATGTTTGTTATTTTTATTACTCGCTTTTTTAAATATTATATTTCTTATTGTTAAGAAGTACAAACAGCTTAGTAATGAACGTTAATACGAGTTCAATATCAAATGTTCTTTCTTTTGTTAATATCACACGTAGCTACCGTTATTTTATTGCAACAGCATTGTGACTGTAAAACAAATAACAATCAACTGTCATTTTTAATTTTTAGGTAAGACTGACACTAAAGTTTCAATTAACCTCTAAAATGTGTTTCGTACACGAGTTTCTGCTTTCTTTAGCTGAAAAGTTAGTGTTACAATCCCTTATTATACCACAGTAAAACAAAAAAATGACAACTCTGAATTTCTCTGTTTGTTTGTTATTAAACACAAAATGTTATCTGTGTTCTGCCTACCATAGGTTTCTAAACGAGGTTTTTAGCGGTATTCATCCCCAGACATACCGCTGTGACACTAGAGTGCTGCAATGTTTTGGAGCACTTCAGGTGCTAATTCATCATCAGCGATTTTCATGCTGATGTACATGGTGGCGCTCATATGTTTTTCCAAGTAGCCGTCCCTAACTTAACAATGAAAGTCCAGGGGGAAGACAACTAGTCGAAACCATACATCACCAAGTCCTAGAATATTCTTTTACTAAGAAACAATGGGGTTGGCTATCACATTAAAAATCCCACACAGCTGTTTGTAAGTCAGTCACCCTAACACCTGGTCATGCTAAACCTGTATAAGTATATATTCTAAGTGTAAGTTCAACAAGAGAAAGCAAACCGTTTTAAAAGTCACTTTCACAAATATTACAGAACATTTAAATGCAGAATTGTTTTATTTCTTTATGATTTTGCTCCTCCATTACAGTCCAACAGTATGATTGACGGATTAGAACACTAAAACCTAGGGTTCAGTCTTTGTGATGGAGATGTGAGAACAGGACAGATAGGCTGTTGAAGCTTTGTATTTAACAGTTATATTATTTTGGGTTGTATTTTAAGGTTTTCTTGTTATTATTGTTCTTCGTCTGATATCTGATGGTTTTATACATGCGTGCTCAAATATATTCATTGCTATAAATTATGTAATAAAGAGGGCTGAGTTAGTTATATTAAAACGATTTGAATATGCAAATCAGCAAGCCACTTGACAATCATAATTGATACAAGTGGAGCAGAGAGTATCCGAACTGCATTTTTAACGTTAATTGGCATGTTACGTAGTGTAATACCACCGGAAATTAATCGCGTTTGTGAATATTATTTAAAGAAAACCTCTTTAAATGCAAACTATCAATACATTCAGATCATAAAGATAACTGTTGCACTTAAGAGCATTGGAAAATAAAGGAAATAATATTAATCAATTTGAGATATTAAGACCATCCAGAAAGAGACATGTAAAAGTCGTATACCCTATTGTAAGCATAGTATGAAGTATTGCCACAGGTGAAAATTCACGAACAAAATACCTGTTAACATGTCCCAAGTGAAACGTTTCTCTAATCTGTAACCACTTTATCAATGATTTTTGTCTCTCAGCATTATTGCTGAAATGCTATTTCCATTAAAAAGAATTATCATAAAAATTAAGTTTGGTAAATATTTCTAGCTTGAAAAGCATAAAACATATTTTATTACACTTGATTTTAAAACAGTTCAAATGTGTGTTATATTCTTGCTATTTGAAAATAAGTTTTACAGCATGTATGTTTTTATACAGCTTTGGTCAGATATCACAGTTTAATAGTATTCATCTTAATTAATTTCTTTGCACTTTTTGATATACATTGATGGGTGCAAATGAAAGTAATGTTTCTGAATCATTATACAACAGATAATATTTTGTGTGTTCTCACAGTTTGACTTGTTTCAGAATTCTCATGTTAATGTTAACATAATGAAAAATAACTCATTAGGGAAAATCACAAAACTCATTTTATACAAGCCACTTCTCGAGAATGAAATGGACATTAATGTTATTCATTACGAAGGAATACAAGTCAAATTTCTAGATATAGCTCTTACGGATTTCTGTGCAATCAGACTGCAGAAACAAACACTGGTATATAATAATCTTCCTACATTACGTAGATTATGGAAAACTGTCGAGATGATGGAGTGATGTAATTTGCATATAATAGCTTTACAACAACGTTTTTTTTTCAAAACACTATGCTACAGGACTATTCTTACGAGGCACTTCAGTGGCGACATGGACTTCAAGAACATTGTAAGGGTCGAAAATAATTTTAATATAATGTAATCAAGGCTATTTTACAACTCACCAAGAGGTAAAATATACGTTGTACGTTGTTCAGTTACGTTCATACACAGCTGATGTCGTGGATTAAAAAGGCTTTAGTGAACCATTTAATGCAAACCTCTGAGTCATATTTTAATTTGTGTTATATTCTGTAAAGTAGTGCCCATGCAGATGTGTAAAGTGGAAGACTTGTAGTTAGCTCTTTACACAGGCCAAATTTGTTGTAGATTAAATTTTTTTGACACCTGACATAACATCTGATTGAACAAAAAATGGCAGTTCTGAATAGTAGCATTCAAATCAAATGTGCTACTCTGACAATGATGATATACGGCTCAGCCATTGAAAGGTGAGTTCCTTTCAACATACAGTAGCTCAAAATACAAAACGTAGTTAGTGACAGATGGTGTTCTTTTAATTATTTAACAGATTTTAATCAGTTTTATTGCAGCTTATTCCACACTCATTGTTACATTTCTCTGAATTACGTTTGAATGTGTGTTGCGTTTGAAAATAATGAATTATGGACGAAGGAATTCGAAGCACTACTGTTACCAGGGTATAAAGATTCTTTCATCTGACGGTCAGTATCGAATATCTGATAATACTTAGATTCTTTAAACACTGGTGCAGTGTGCATACTTTGATATTTGAGGACGACCCGGGTTGTATGAATATTGAAAGATATATTCAGTCAACTTGTAATGTGAAAGCGTCGTTTCTTCTTGTTCTTTTTCTGAGACCACAGAAATCAATCGAAAATACACTTTGGTCATGTAGAGCTCCCAGACAGAATCTCTATCTTGCAACTCGGGATTATCACTTTAATGACAGGTTGACAAAACAAACGTAAGTCTAAAATTTCATTATTATCTTGATCGAGATAAAGGGAAGTATGCAAAGAAAAAATCCTCACGGTACGTAAATTGGTTTCACTTTTTAAAGTTGTACAACTTTGCTTCTAAATAAAAAGGCCATGGAAAGCCCTTGAACTTTTCAGGTTTATACATGTTTATACATTTTAATTGTAACTAGACTCCGAAACTTTCATGTTTGCTACTGTTAGACGGTTCGTGAAGACTCTATCATTTCCAACCAATAATCTATTATTTATTGCAGTCTTACCTGGATATTTTTCCTTGAACAAATTTGAATCGACAGTATCAGGCATTCCGCAAGACGTATAAAGGAATATCCAGATCCAGAACTTAAGACTACAGTTTACTGAGCATACAGGAAAACGAAGAACTTTCGGCGATGAAAGTGAATATTGTGTTGAGTAAGGTGAAGATGTTTTATCAAATCTGACAAAAGGTAAAGGTAAATCATTATGCATTGAATAATGTTCAACCAAAAGCATGGATCTGTAACGAAAAAAAATATTCCCAAGAAATTCTGTGAATAAAAAATAAACTTTTATTCGAATTTAGAAAGACTATATAATTTACTTTTGTACTTCAACTAAAGAGTAACACTACATTCTTCAGAATACCCTAACAAAAACATATCCTTATGAACCTTCACTAGAAATAAAATGAAGTCTCATCAGACAATGAAGTGTAGAAGAACAACTTAATAAACGAACGTGACGAGTACAGACATAAAAATGTTTATAAATGATAAAGAAATGCAAGTAAAGCGGAACATCGAAAAGTAATCTACCACAAACAGTGTTAAAAATCACCGCTAAGTGTTCTCGTCCTGAAATTAAGTTTGAAAATACTGAATAAACAATTAAACACAAAAATGAAATATACACAGAGAATCTCCATGTTTTTTGTTATTTATACACACAGTAAATTTACATATGTTTGTCTTTCAAGAATTAAGAAACATATATCATTGAAAATAAATCTCAATTTCAGACCAAACTCTCTCGAATATAAATAGACACAGTTTCAAACTTAGTATGTAAACCCAAAAATAATGATTTTTATACATATATACATGCGTGTGAGTGTTACTTCAGAATTTGTGTACAAATGGTTTACAACAATAAATCCCAAGATACTACAAATACAAAACCTCATACTGCTACAAACCATATGTTCTCGACATCAGCGAAAAAATAATCAACATTTGGAAAAAAACTTATAACAAAACACAACATTTCAGTAAACAACAAACTTATTCAAAAACCAGGTACAAAACTAAACTCCTTACTATGTAAAAACTACAGTGACAAACACAACACCAACATAATATATAAAATATAATACAACAACTGCCACGACTTCTATATTGAGAAACAAGCAGAAAGAATAGAAACAAGATTCAAAGAACGTAAAAACATCTACACAAGTTTTGAACACTGCAAATCAAATAAACACAACATAACCAAAGAAAACAACCAGATATAAAGTAGGGAAACAAACATAAACAAACGCAAAATAAAAGAGGCCTTACTTATACAGCAACTAACCAAAATTTAACCAATATAAAGGAACATCTTTATACCTATACTGATTAATAACCCAACAGCTACCTGCAACGACCCCTACAGTCCCGTACCCATTTATACTCTCGTCCCTAAGATATGTGTCCAGCAAGGGTCACATTCAAACTCTCTCCTTCTTAACCTGAAGATGACCCAGGAAGATCGAAACGTTGTTCTCGCTTTATCAATAAAAGTATTAATACCCATACCAACCGTTCTGAGATACACTCTTATTTCAAGTGAGTTTCTCGTCATCAAGAAACCATGTATCTGTCGAAATGGTTCAGTCGAAAATCTGAAGACTTATAACACTAAAAGCCTGTTTATGAAACAGGCGGTGAGCAAAGCACAGATAGCCCATTCTATAGTTTTGTGCTTATAAAAACAAGACTAATCACGTGACCTTTGAGTTTACCGTTAGAGGCGTATAAATGCACAGACGTATTGATATCAGTAAGCGTGTTACTAGTTACCCCTTCATCAGACACACCGTAGAGAAAGTTCGTGTATGCTGCACAAATTCCAACATACGAGTTAAAAATGAATTATACGTGTGATCCTTGTTATTTATTTAGTGTCGTAGCTGTACTACGTTTACGTATATAGTGTGTATTTCTAAGCCTATAGCGACTAAGTTACAACATTCACTTTCCAGAATTCTGTTTCTTACACAAACTTTCAAAAATAAAATCCGGTGTATTCCAGGTCACTACAATCAAAGTATCTGAGCCTTTTCAAATTGATTATAATTTCCCCTGAACTCGTAAGAACAACACTGTACATTTTAAGCATACAACAGTTCTGCTCAATAAGAAAACCATGGTCACATAATAACAAGAACAGCGTGGACTGGCTGGTAAACTAAATTGCTTTTTTCTTTCTTTGTTTCCTTTATGGTTGTACATAAACTCATATTGACGAAAAAGGACTTGAGGTATTATGTGTGTGTAGGTGGTAAGGTGTTATAACGTAGATTTTCTCAGAATGTTGTCTTCAGTATAGTCTGCTTAATTGGAAAGCACATGCCTTTTCTCCTGCTAGTGCCCGGCATGGCCGAGCGCTTAGGCGTGCGACTCGTAATCCGAGGGTCGGGGGTTCGCATCCCAGTCGCGCTAAACATGCTCGCCCTCCCAGCCGTAAGGGCATTATAATGTGACGGTCAATCCTACTATTCGTTGGTAAAAGAGTAGCCCAATAGTTGCCGGTGGGTGGTGATGACTAGCTGCCTTCCCTCTAGTCTTACACTGCTAAATTAGGGACGGCTAGCGTAGATAGCCCTCGAGTAGCTTTGCGCGAAATTCATAAACAAACAATAAAAGATAATCCACAGTGAAATTTACAATAAAAATATAACGATGTTAAAATTGTATTAATCTGAATGTGAGTGGTGCTTTTACGCGTAATGACAGTTTATTCATCTTTTTGTTGATTATAAACATCAAACATAAATCACGAGTGAATTAATTTATGGATCAAGCTTGCGAAACGTGATTATAATTAATGTACTTGCCGTCAGATAAAAATGATGGACCTATTACATTTGCAGTACTCTATTCTACATCTAGAACATTGTATAATAATAGTATTGAAATCACATTAATTTCGACAAATCTATTGTATACGACGCGTTTCACTCATCAATAAAGTGCATTATTAAAAGATATATCAGGTCATCCCTTATGTATTGTCTGATTTTAGGTTCAGAAAAAGAGAACTAATTTAAAACAGCTTTAATGTCATTTAATCAATAATGTATGTTCCATTATTATTTATTACTTCCTGTCAACGATTCATAAGCTTCTGAAAGCTACTTCTATAAAATTCCTGTGGTTTGAAGGAAGAGAATACAGAGAGGTTAGTTTTGACATCTTCATGTGTTCAAAGATCTTTTCCATCAAGATAGTTCTACAAATTTCGGAATAGATGATATTCAGATGGGATAAGGTCTAAATAATAAGGAGGATGCGGAAGTTTTTCCCAGTCTAATTCTTCAGTCTTTTCAGATGTGATCGTTGCTGTATAGGGCCTGCATTATTCTGGTGTAACACAACACCTTTATGAATGATCAAAGCAGGCCTCTTTTCCTTCAGTGCAACTGTTGACAATAGAAGTCTGAAGTAATCGTTACATTGAGTGGTAGCCACTCAAAGCGGATTACACCAACAATATCCCAACAAACGCTTAACAAGACTTACCTAGAGGGGAGGTCCATTTTGTACTGTTTACTTGCACTGAGCCATCGTCTGCGGGGCTTAAGATATTTATAAAATATCCATTATTCATCTCCAGCCACTAACCTGTCCAAAATGGTGAGTTACGTTCACGAGAGTGCAAATGTTCATTCTTGTTCTAAAATTGGCTTCTGTCAAATCATGGGAGACTCATTCTCCAAGTTTTGACACCTTTCCAAGCTGTTGCAGATGATGATGAACTGTTAACTTGGTTGAATTAAGCCTCTGTGCTAGTTATTCAATTGTTACAGCACAATCTTCATCAAATGCAACCAGCAGCAAGTCATCATTAAACTCAACAGGACGACCTGAAGGTGGCACATCAGTTAAAAGGCGATCACACCATAATATAATAGAATTAAAATAAACAACAACTAGTGATATTTAGGGTTAAAGACTTTTATACTTCACCTAATGTTACGGGTTCTTCACATTAAGACAAAATCTTCCTATAGTACTAGCTCATTATTTCAACGTTATAATTAAATATTTCTTTGATGTAAATTATTATTGTTCAGAACGTGACAACACAATAGTGCATTTAAATAGCATAATTGTTCTGAATATTTTAATCTTTGTTATTCTGATGATGTTTCAAAAGCTCAACCCATAGTTTGTAGTGGTTGTAACAGATTTTACAAGTCTGCAGAATGTTACAAGAGAAATAAATCGAATAAAGGTGAACGACGTCTATGTGTAATCTGATTCTGTTTTTAACAGTTATCCCATAATTGGTGCGAATCGTTAGATAACGGTAACTTACTTAAAATGTGGATTTTATTATTCTCAGTTTAGTACCAGTGTATTTGTGCCATTTTGTTACAAGTGATTCCACCATATCTTGTTAATGACACTCTGAGACATTTTACAACAGTATTTGTTTTTATAGTCAGCCAACTTTCATTGGTCTGACAGACATTTAGTGAAATATCCAGTTGTCTTCTTTTGGACTTTACTAAGATTATGAATATTTTAAAGTACTATAAACTCCGTGATTTACTACAGTATTACAACTATGATAAGCCAGTTTGAAAACTCTTTCTCTGTGAAATGTAAAGTAAATGACCAGTCATTTGAAGTTCGGATTACGTAACTTTTCATGCTTAGTTTATATAACAATGAAATGAGGAGAATAATTGACAATTATTTGTAACAGTAGTTTTATACTGTTTTAGCAATAATTTAAAGAAACCATTTAGTCTTTGTGAACGTACAAAATATAAATATTAAACAGTATTTAAAGTTGTTGTGTGCTGTACATTACCTTCCTCCCTAGTTGGGACAATGCTTGAGATATATTTCGTAGTTTCGAGAAAACGTTTATCACATACCTGAAACCAATTTCATAATTCAGAGTTTTCATATAAGCATTTATGTGGTTTGTTTGTTTTTTAATTTCGCACAAAGCTACTCGAGGGCTATCTGTGCTAGTCGTCCCTAATTTAGCAGTGTAAGACTAGAAAGACTAGAACATAAACCAAAACACAATTCAGAAAAAAATGAAAGTATAGAAAATCCGTTTTACAGGAAGAAATAACAATTTTCGCTTTCAAACTAAATTTCTCTTCCAGTACTTCAGTGTTAAGTCTGAAGGCTTATAACGTTGAAACTGAGTTTTATTACTGGTGGTGGAGAGAACACTATTATCTCATTGTGTAGCTTTATACTTCACAACAAACAAACAAAAGTAAAACTACATTTCTGTGTTAATTGCATAATTTTCAAACACATATATTGTTTAACAGCACCTTAAACTATATGTTTTAACACTCAGATCGTATTTCTTGAAACAGTTTTGTTATGGCTTCTCTTGTACTTTTTCTTCAATTTCATCGGGTTTTACATTAGAATATTCAATTTGTGGATATTCCAGATAATCCTTGTTTATTCCTCTCCGCTTCAAAACTATAATACTAAAAGAAAAAGATATAATTTTGCTGGATATGTTTGTAGATATACATTTATATTAAAAATAAGTTGAAACCAGTGACAAGTAGGAGCAATTTTAATCTAACATGTCAACCATAAACGTCGTTATAACATCACAGTACCGTATTAAAACACTGGCGAGCGAGTGCGTTTTATGACAGGATTCTTATTCGCTTTGATCAACATCACAACTGTTTATTATTCGAAGAAAATTTTAAATTAGATCCTAGACTAAGTTTGTTTAGAATTTCGCACAAAGCTACTCGAGGACTATCTGTGCTAGCCGTCCCTAATTTAGCAGTGTAAGACTAGAGGAAAGGCAGCTAGTCATCACCACCCACCGCCAACTCTTGGGCTACTCTTTTACCAACGAATAGTGGGATTGATCGTCACATTATAACGCCCCCACGGCTGAAAGGGTGACCATGTTTGGCTCGACGGGAATGCGAACCCGAGACCTTCAGATTACGAGTCGCACGCCTTAACACGCTTGGCCATGCCGGGCCATTTATGTGGATTAACGCATATTATAGTAAAATGATTGCCACATAAAGAATAAATTATATATCTTCAAAATGTTTATTAAACGAGTATTGTTATTAAAACATTTTTTTCTCGATTGATAAGTATTGCCCTACTAAATCTTCATACAGAAAGACCAGCTTCAAAAGAAATAAGAGACGTTGATTGGATCCAGAGGGAGGTGTCAAGCAACATCAGGCCTCCCTCAACTAGACTTTTCCATAATGTTGATGAAATTATTACCGTAGGACTTGGCAGTAAACCAAAACATTACCAGAGACACGTTTTCATTGTTATTTAAGATGCCGAAACCCGAAACAAATTTGTTATTGGTAGAGCTTCAAAATTAACACTCACGTGTCAGTTAAAACGTTGCCAAAGCGAACATAAACTTATTGTACAGAAACCTAAAAATAATAATAAAATTAAACACGTTAACAGCCCTCACAAGATTGTTTTCACAAGAGATCCGAAACTGGAACCAAAACCCAAAAATTAAATAACCCATGAGTTGCATACAAGCATACCATATTAAAAAAGAATTACTTTACCTTATCTCATAAGTTACTATTTTGTACACTTTACTCAGTGATATAAATAATAAATAAAACATACTCATAAAAAACAAAGAATATGATATTCACCTGGGTCTTCTCTTTCTTGCTGTCAACTGTCATGAAACTTAAGCTCACTTTTGATGTACTAAAGGTATTGATACAATCAATAATGTTTTTATGTAATTAAATAATACAACTAAGAACAGAGAATTATAATACACAGAAAACACTGTCCTAAAACACTAAAGATAACTCTTAGCATTTGTGAAAGATGGAATTGCAAGACGTTGGTCTGATTATCTAGTTAATGGTTTGCAGACAAACAACAAATAGAGCTATATCACTGTGTTAAATTTTGTGTTAACTGAACAAGAAACGTGGAGACGTATAAGAAACAGACACACACTGACATTTATTTATATAAATTCAATGACAGTGAACATTTTAAAACTACAGCCCAGTAAAGTATGGCTGGAAACTCAATTGTCGAAAACAATAGGTCGTAATGAAACTCCTTCTTTGTAAATATAAGGTAAACCATAAAACATTATGGCATAATATTCAAATTGTGTTTATAATCAAGAATGTCATCTTTATTAATTTCAATGAATATCTTTGTTTTGAATTTCGTACAAAGATACATGAAGATTATCTGCACTAGCCATTCATAATTTAGTAATGTAAGACAAGAGGGAAGGCAGCTAGCCATCACTACCCACCGCCAACTCTTGCGCTACTCTTTTACCAACGAATTGTGGGATCGACCATCACTTTATAACCCCCTCATAACAGAAAGGACGAACATGTTTGATGTAACGGGATTCGAACTCGCGATCCTTACATTACGAGTCGAACACCCGAACCAGCTGCCCATGCCTAGTCGGGCGCAATGGATGATTCTGTTTATAAATCTTAGGAAGGCCGTGTATTATACCTGGTGGTGCACGCACTGTTTGTAAAGTTTTATTTTGTTGTTGTTTGTTTTTAAGTCCCTAAGGAGGCCTTAAAGTTAAAGATTTACGTCAGTATATTTTTGCTGTTAGTAACTTTACAGAGCTTAATAATTTATGTATTTTGTAAATGTACGTGACGAGCAGTATTCCGTTTTTACATCTAAAAATTAAACACTAAATGTATGAAAACTAACAATGTAACACTGTTCTTAAAATCAGTCTCGCTTCTGTTGAACTTTGCCGTGAGATGACTTTTATGCCGGTGTTTTTTTTTTCACTGGAGTTTTTCCAGCAGGTATTTTTGACATTGATTGTGAGCTGTAACATAATAGTTTTAAATTAAAGGACTTGGGAATAACATTTTTGTTTTGAAAACTGATAGAAGATGTATCTGTATCTACTTTCTTTATTTTGAAGTCAGATTTTTCCAGCAAAAGGGAAAGATCGTTAAATCAACATGGCTCGGCACGTCCAGGTGGATAAGGCACTTTCAGACGCTTTGAACTATGGACAAGGTTGATATTTATGATTACAACAAAAATATATAAATAAGAAATAAACAAATACAAAACGAGAAAATGAAAACTCAGGCACAAGTTGCACAGTTAAAATAGGTTTAAATCCATACAAGACTGTATGTTATTCAGGGACGGAATAATAGTTTTTTTAATGTATAACATTTCTTTTATTATAAGTTCAGTATCTTGTTCGGTTGTTGAAAGAATTTTAAAGTGGGGGAAAGAAATCGTATGTCCTGTTTCTGTATTGTGTTGATAGATAGGAAATTTGGGAGGGTTTGTAATCTTTCTTACAAGTAAAATAGATATATCCGTAAATAACATCAATACCCTAATGTGGTTCCTCTCTAGAACAAATAAACACAAGTTTTATTTTGAGTATGATTCTCGCATACTATTTATATTAACGATAAATAACTTGACGTTTTTAGATCACAAGAGAATGTACCTATTTCTGTTAATCATCTTTCGGTTTGACATTTTTTTTTAACTTTAAAGTAAAGCTACGCAGTAAAGTATATGCATTGAGTCCACAGTTGGGATTGAATCCTGAGTTCTAGCACTATCAGTAAAAAACAAGTACGTGCCACCTAGAAGTTTTTCTTTATATTTGGGATTTTGTATTTGAAAAACGTGACATGAATGACAGGTTTTGAAAGATGGTGTATTCTTAATTTTGAAAATAGTAAAACAGTACTCATTATCTTATCCACAAAGTGCCTCCACTATTATTTAGATGGTCGTTTACAGAGATCCAATGATCTGAGACAACATTCTTAATGAGACTACCTAAATTAACTCAAACTTTTAACATATATTTAATACAGTTAGTTTGTTTTTTCCAGGCTGTCGTACATTCACACATAAATATTGTTTCTCCGTCTAAAGCTGAGAATTTTTAAGTTTTCAAACACTCTTGAAAAGTCTCTTAGTAGATTGATACCAATATTTTAACCTGATGGGTATTGTACGCTCACTCGGGATAAGCGGCAAATCAGAGACCAGTAGTCAGCCGTTCCTAATTTTAAACAACTGACTAGCTACTCGGTAGCACTTACTGTCATAATAACCTTTATCTACCTCCTATAACCGAATAACACCACTGACTGTCATTCTTAGAACCTGAGCACAGCTTAAATTCGAACATTATGATCTACAACCATGCACGCTTACTACAAACTACTGGTGGCTTGTCTCAGTAGAAGAAAGTAAGCGTAAATTAATGTTAAAGTTTAATATTATTAAAGATATTATTTAACGTAGCGTATTTTTCAAATATATAAACAATGGAACATTTTTTATCATTTATTGTGACTTTGGATAATCAGTAATTTCGAATTTAATGTTCGAAATGTCCATTTCATTCCAAAGTTTAACATGTATGGAGCTAGTATATCATTTAGCTTCGTGGAATTTCTTTCAACAACAACAGTGTTGTGATTTTATGTTTGTCGCTATCATCCGTGCAGCATGATATTAACTGAAAATTTCAACTTTTTAATCCATACTAATATAAAAGAGAAACAACAATATCTACATTCACAACATTCACATTTTTGTTCTTGTTTCCACGTGAAGTATTAAACTACAATCCAGTCACCTCAAGTCAGGGTATAATATCATGGACACTCTGCCCCTCACTGATGACGTGTGGGGTCAGCTGGTTAAGATTAATGAGGATGGTTCACGAGGAGTAGAAATCAGGACATCTTCCGGAAAACAGTTTGAATTTTTCACAGCGCGTGCCAGGATCAGAAACTCCAATGGTAAGCAGTTTCTTGTTTATATCAAAAGGAAGCTGCAAAGTGCCTGAAGAAATCACCAGTTCAAGTGACTAAGTGTCAGTTGTTTATTGTACCAATTAATGATTTAGTGCCAGTTTTACAATTTATTGACAATGACTTAGTGTGGGTTTTGAAACATATTGTCAATCATTTAGTGTCATTTGTGTAATGTATATATATATAAATATTTGAGTGTCAGTTGTATAATGTGCTAAAATTACTTATTTTAGTTGTATAATGTATCTATAGATAATTTAGTGTCAGTTTTATAATGCAATTATGAATCATTTGGTGTCAGTTGTATAATGTACCATAAATCATTTAGTGTCAGTTGTATAAATGATTTACTGTATGTTGTGTAATTTATCTATAAATGGTTTAGTGTCATTTGTATAATGTGCTATAACTGATTTATTCTCAGTTGTGTAGAGTATCTATAAATGATTTAGTGCCAGTTGTATAATGTATTCTACAAATGATTTAGTGTTACTAATACACCTATGAATGATTTATATCAGTTGCATAATGTACTGTGAAAGATTTAGAATCAGCTTTATAATGTTTTTATTAATTATTTAATGTCAGTTGTATAATGTATATATAAATGGCATAAAGTTAGTTCTGTAAAGTATTACAAAATATTTTGAATCAGCTTTATAATGTAAATATGAATCATTTGCATGAGTTGAATAATTTACTGTGAATGATTTGTTGTCAGATGTATAATATATCTATAAATGATTTAGTGTAAGTTGCGTAATGTACCATGAGATTTAGTGTTATCTCTATAATGTATTATAAATGATTTAGTGTGTCTATACAATGCACTGCAAATCATTTGGTGATAGTTGTATAATGCATATGTGAATGACTGATATAGAGTCGTTTATATGATGTACGATAAATGATTTAGAAGCAGTTATATAATGCATATATAAATGATATAGTGTCATTTGTAAGATGCACTATAAATGATTTAGAATCAGTTATATGATACAATTACGAATGATTTAGTGTCAGTTGTAGAACGTACTGTAAATGATTTAGAGTAAGTTGTGTAATGTGCCCATAAATGGCTAAGTGTCAGTTGTTTGAAGTACCAATTTTACAATTTACTGCCAATGATTTAGTGTGGGATTTACAATTTACTGCCAATCATTTAGTGCTTAGTGACTAAAGATAAAGAAATGTGTGCAGTGTATATGTCACCTTGTTCTTAAGTTATAAGTAGGCTGCCTGAAGGTTTGGATTTACGCTTGTTATTTTTTATCATTTGCTTTTTTAATTTGATAGTGTTCTTATTTTAATAAGCACAAGCAACTAAGTAATCGACATTAATGCAAGTTCAGTATCAAATTTTTTTACTTTTGTTAATATCAGTTAGAGTAACATTGTGGCTGTTCAAAAATAACAATAACCTGTTATTATTAATTTTCAGGTAAGACTGATACTAACATTTCACTTAACCTCTAAGACGCGTTTCGTATAAGAGATTCTGCTTTCATCAGCTGAGAAGTTAGTGTTACAATCCCTTATTATATCATACGTAAAAGCAAACTGACAACTTTGAAATGTTTTATTTGTTTTTGTTAAACACAAAGCTCCAGAAAGAGTTATCTAGGTATTGCCTGCCACAAGTTGCGATTCTAAGTCTTCAGCAGTATTCGTCCGCAGTCATACCGCTGTGATACTGGTCCTGCAATTTTTTGAGCACTTTAGATGCCAATTCATCATCGACGATTTTCAGGCAAATGTACGATTTGAATACGCAAATCAGCAAGTCACTTGATAATCACAGTTAATACAAGTGGAGCAGAGTATTCGAACTGCACTTTAACGTTATGTGGCATGTTACGTAGTGTGTAGGTAGTGTAATACCACCGAAAATTAATCACGTTTGTGAATATTATTAAACCAAAGACTTTTTAAATGTAAAATATCAATACATTCAGATCATAAAAACATTTGTTGCACTTACGGGCATTGGAAAACAGAGGAATACTAATTAATTTTAAATCTTTAAACTTTAAATGTTTTCAAGATTCGTTTAAAAACTGTTTACTGCCGTATAGTGGATTTTCTTTTGAGAATCTGGCATGTAATTTATGACTGTTTGTTTTTTATTTCGCGCAAAGCTACTCGAGGACTATCTGCGCTAGCCGTCCCTAATTTAACAGTGTAAGACTACAAGAAAGGCAGCTAGTCATCATCACCCACCGCCATCTCTTGGGCTACTATTTTACCAACGAATAGTGGGATTGACCGTTACAATATAACACCCCACGGCTGAAAAAAGCGAGTATGTTCGTGCGACAGGGATTCGAAGTTTAAATTATGCAATTTAGGTTTAATTACAATCCTAAAAACGTAATATATATTTCAAGGTGCGTAAATTATGATCATATGTGGTCAACTGGTGAAACGAATAATTTAAGAAAATAATAAATTTACATTAATTTCATATTACATAATTGGTAAATAGCCCATTATATGCCAGTAAATGTTTTATCAATGTATCTTTTGGGAATGTAATGCAAATTATAAAATGACTTTGGAAAATATTTTTAATTTTTAGAATCATAGTGACACAGCAATATGTCTGCGTATTTACAATGCTAGATATCTGGTTTCGATACGCGTGGTGGGCAAAGCAGAGTTAAACATTTGTGTGGCGTTGTGCTTAACTTCAAAAATAAATGTGTGTGTTTTCGTAAAGCAAAGCCACAAAGTGCTCTCTGCTCAGCCCAGCGAGGGGAATCGAATCCCTGATTTGAGCGTTGTAAATCCGGAGACATACTGCTGTACCAGTGGGGGACCCAATATAAAATTACTCGATTTGTTTTGTCGGCATTTTAAATACCTAGTAGTAAGAGGGTAGAAGAAACTCTTTGTGAAAAACCAGTAGAAACTGTAAAAACAGTTAATAACACTTACAGAGAAGAAAAGGGTTTGTTTGTTTTGGAATTTCGCACAAAGCTACTCGAGGGCTATCTGTGCTAGCCATCCCTAATTTAGCAGTGTAAGACTAGAGGGAAGGCAGCTAGTCATCACCACCCACCGCCAACTCTTGGGCTACTCTTTTACTAACGAATATTGGGATTGACCGTCACATTATACGCCACCACGGCTGGGAGGGCGAGCATGTTTAGCGCGACGCGGGCGCGAACCCGCGACCCTCGGATTACGAGTCACACGCCTTACACGCTAGGCCATGCCGGGCCTTAGTGGTCTGTAACAAATTCCTACTGAAAGCCTTTATACCCATAAGAACGACCCCTGTCCTCCACTTTCTATATGTTAGTCACTGAATGTTTTCTGTCAGGTGTAAATTCTAACTCAGAAATACTTAGCACTCACATATCAGGAAACTACGTCATATAGTAAAAGTGACTCGCGCACGCTTATGAAGATAATCACAGATAATACAATATCCAAAAGTCTAAGTATGTTAAACAGCTTCTGCAGTGCTAGTGAACCAACATGAAACCAAAGAATTATGACAAGGTGGCTGTGGAGTCAGAAAACGTTCCCCTTTAAAAATAAGTAGGGCTAAAAATCCTATAAAAATATCAGATATCTGGCTAAGTCCCTGTGACCAAACATGATACAACTGGCTACATAAAATTAAAGAACTCACACAAAAACTTGATGAATGGAAAGACAACGAAATATCACTGTCACCAAAAACAAGATATTTATCCTAAACTAATCTACCTAGTAAGTACTTCACTACCCAACAGCACAGAAATAAAGAAAATAAACTACATAATGTATAAGTTCAGAGGGAACTACAAACCCGAACACCTATTCAGAGAAGCATTAAATTTATCAGTTAAAGATACAGGTTTAGACCTAACAAACTTTGAAAAGTACCTAACAGTCATCACACTCAATCAAATATACAAGATAATGGAGATAGAACATAATTACACAGTTGGTTTCAACTCCACATTGTTCAAAGAAGAACAACGAACCACAGAGACTGCGAGCCAAAAAACCAAACAAAACACCAGTTTACCTAAATTAAGTAATGGAAAGTTAGAGAATGAGAACACATAAATAAAATTGCACACAATAAACACATAGAAAATATACGAATACCGACACATGAAGGTTCAAAGAGAAATAGAAACACAATACAAAAATGTCAATTTAAACACTTCCCGCAAACAACAAAAAGATAGAAGCGAAAAGACGGTATTTAAATACAAAATAGCTCATAACATGGTGAGCAAAAGAGAAAGACTACACACACTAAAAATAGTGAACACAAATAAATATCTGTAATGTGAGAGTCAAGAAATAGTTAAACATTGCTTTTATTACTATCCATATGTAAACGTATTTTTGAAGAAATGTATTAAACGTGACCAATATAAAATGGATGTATAACACTATTGTCTTATTCAGTAACCAGTTACTGTTACACAGAAATGTTCTTTCCTTTACCTTATAAGTGAGTTTAAATACAAGATACGGTTCGAGAAGTGAAAAACAATATATGAAGGTGAAAACGTAAGAGCAAACATCAGGATATGTGAGAAGTTAATTACAAGCGTTTAACAGAAGAGGAGTACAAGAAAATTTATTTAAAATTTTCGTGCAAAGCTACACAAGGGCTATCTGTATTAGCTGTCTCTAATTTAGCAGTGTAAGACTAGAAGGAAGGTATCTAGTCATCACTACCCACCACCAACTCTTGGGCTACTCTTTTATCAACAAATAGTGGTACTGACTATGCCTCCGATAATTTTTGAAGAAAGCTGTGTTTATTAACTTTTCTATGTCCTATGATGGTAAAGTTGTGTTGTTTTCTTATAGAAAAGCCACCGAGAGGAATCTAGCCCTTAATTTTAACGTTGCAAATCCATAGACTTACCACTGCACCAATGGGGGACTCACGGTAAAGAAGTTAACATTTGTTATTATACTTTTGGGATTTGGATTACTTAAAGGAGTTTGTGCTGTGAATAAGGCCAGAACCTTACAATGTTAACAGCCCGATCCAATGTTTTCAGTATAGGTATTATTTTAAATTCCAGATAATTTAAACAAAGCACTGCGATGGCCGTCGGACGGTACTGACGCAATGTTATTTCTGCCCAGTGCTCTGAATGTCAAAGTGAAGAAATTCAACTGAGCACGGGAAATGCCAGCAAGAGTAATTATGACTCATTTAATCTGTTCGTGCAGAAAACAACAGGCATCTGTCGTAAAATTGGATAATTTGAAATATATTGTCATTTAATTAGTGTCGCGCATGAATGGATTAACGAGATTCCCACTGTCCCAATCTACTATGTAGCGAAACCATAGCCAAGTAAACGGGCTTGTAGAAGTCATTAATCGTCTTTGTTAACAGCAAAGTTAGCAATTAAAGTTAAAATATATCATTTGGTCATGTTGTAGCATAGAAATATCTATCGTGCTTAGAACAAACATCTTTAGGAAAATCACGAGTTGAGTAAGGAAAATGAGAAAAAAATTATGTATAATTGAGTAAAGCGTGAAACACGCAGCGAGATGCTCCTTATGTGTTGATGAACATCAAACAAATTATAAATCACAACCGAAATGTTGTAATAGCGAGAAAAATCACACAACAAGGTATGTAAGAAACATAAACAAATAAAACAACGTATATACGAAATTGAAAACACAACAGAAATTCGAAAGAACAAGTACCATCACGCCCAATAAACAGTACAAATCGTTTATAATGAAATACAAAAACACCATCAAGACACATAAACAACCGACATACAAGCAAAATTACAACAACAAAGACTGACGAAAACGAAATAAAAACAGACATTTACAAACATCAAAAACATCTCCATGTATTTCATTACAGAATACTTGAAACCAACACAAACAAAAGGATACGTAAGAACTTATCATAAAAATTGCCAAAAAACACACCACGCCATACATACATATGTTAACCCGGCGAGTCCCTTGAGACCTATTATCTTACATTCACGGTCTTACATATTATACAAGGCGCCCTCACTTCTAAGAAACACAACAGTGATAGCATTACTAACATTGTTAAACTAGATATTTGTGTAGTAAGTGAAACCTGTTTATGTGCAAATCATGGATTTAGAATCAAAGGATATTCAATACTGAGAAGAGACAGAATAAAAAATAGGTGCAAAAACAGAGGAATTCTACTGTTATATAAATCTGGTCTCATTGTTGAGGAAATATAAGTTACTACTTTAAATTAATGTATGGCCAAAAATATGTTAACTAAAAATGTATTTATTGTAACGGTAGCATGCACACATTGCTCACCGAATAGAAAATTATATATCAATCTATTATGCCATATTAATGATAATAATACTAATACCATCATAATAAAAGGTTTAAATGGTAAACATACAATTTTTAGCTGCAATTTAATCAATTCAAATTGAAGAACATTATATAAACATTTATGTGATACAAATACAATGTTATTAAATGACGACACCCTCACATATTTCATATCACATGACACCAGTAATATACTGTATTTTTGTTTACTTATTGCAATAGATTTTCAAGTAGGAAACGATATAGATAGTGATAACTTTCGTGTCTGGAATACTTTCAGTCTCAGTATTATCATAAAAATAAATCAACACAAACAGAAAAATGAATCTATAAAAATGCAAACTAAATCGAATACCAGTCAAACCTACATGCTTATTATCATACAATTACTGAGTGCCTAACCACAGCACCAAAGTAAACAATACCTAAACATATATTAGCAAAACAGCACCAACATGGAAACCATATGAACAAATAATAAATGTGATTAAACAATGGCGGACCTAAATACCGAGAAAAAGAAATTACAAGTGAGGACACATTAAAGAGAGAAAACGTTACAATAACCCCATAGCAAGCACGACCTTAAATAAAGCAGAAGTAATTACTACACATAAAATTCGTAGAAATCGTATCATGGACCAGACAAAATATATACAAAGTACTTAGCATCGTGTGGTACAACGTTCTCATGTTGTACATATTAGAAATGGAAGTGCTGCGAGGTATTATTCGCTACCTGTTAAACTTTTTGGAAAACAGAAAATGCAAAATAAATGTTGAAGTAACCTTGTCACAGTTATATACTCTGGAGACAGGTGTCTCCAAACAGGGATAATTAGATCTATCTTCTGAATCATGTATGTTAACAACATGCCTCTCAAAGATTCAAATCATGGATATTCACAGTTCGCAGATGATGCAGAAATCCCAGCCCATCTATACCACATATAAATTTACAGCCCCAACCAAGCAGAATAACCAAATGTTTTCAGAAATAGAGCATTAAAATTAACGTACAGATAAAGCAATCGGTGGTCTTTATCAAATTAACCAAACATAAAAAGATCTGTCAAAACATTATCCTACATTCACTGAAGTTTTAGGTCTTATACATCACTCAAAATTAACAGGTATAAATCATTTAAACAATATCAAAACCAAAATCTAGCTAAACCAAACTGCGCTAGGAGTTTAATAGCTTAAAACAACCGTCAATATAATAAGAATGTATAAAACATATATACAACTGTAAGAGGTTATGCAGCTCTAGCTTGGATAAATGTCGCACAATGAAGACAAAAAACAATACAGAATTAATTACTTACAACAGCATATAAAATACCTGGAACAGCTGCCTCCAACTTCACGCATAAATACGCAAATGTAGAACCAGTAACCGATAGACAGTATGCTAAAGTATTTTACGAAAAATATGAGAAAAAGTGGAGTGATGCGAACTCGATAGATATTGCATACGTGACAATGATAACCTTAAGCATATCTCCCCAGTAAATATATATACCGAACAAAATAGTGTGATCTAATTACGAGACCATTACATTTAACATTGTTTTAAGCTGCTATGAAAACATTCTAAGGGTATGTATATGCAAATTATCTCATCCTAACTTAAAATATTTGTGAAATGAAAAATAAATTGGAATTACTTGCGAAGCATATAACTTTATACAACTAAAGTGATTTTGCGTTTGTTACCATATTTACCAACATAGACATGGTTTTCAAAGAGGTCAAAGTAAGAGCGCGAAATTAGTTCTTATCGTCTTGTAGTTACTATGGAAACATTATTCAGCACTTTGCAATGTTTAGAGAAGGGAAAAATTGGTCAAAAACACCTGACCCTTTTAGGTCTTCAATGACCAAGTCCTGACGCTGTGACACAGAGATATATTCGGGATACCCTGACCCTCATGTAGTATTCAAATTCTTATTCACTTGAAGCAACTAGCACAAACCTTGAGGTACGGAGTGATGTGAACCTGGTATTCCCGGTCTATAAAACCTAAGACATATTCAAAAGAACAGCAGCAGTAACAGCATAATTGCTCGTAGCCAGTTTGAACTTGTGGTCTATCGTTTTAATAAATAGAGCTTTTGGCATGGACGCCATTTTGCAAAAGGATTGAGAGAACACACTGGAATTCTTATAATATGCCCATATCGGTATCAAATAAATATTTTTGCGTTATAATTCTGCAGACTTACCAATGCACCAATGGAGGCCCTAGAATGGAAGGGGGCAAATAAGACTGACCTCCCGTGAATCTATTCAGCTGGAGACAATATGTCACAACTTAATCTACGTATATGTGTTTATCTTGTCTGACTAGAAATGTGAACAACAAGTGGTATTTGGTTCCCGAGTTAGGGGGTTGACGCCTCTGGTTAGAGATTCGAAATTCTTCTGATTGACATCTTTCTTTTAAATTTTGAGAAGAACGAACAAACAACTAAATCTAAGTGCAGAAAATCAGTCACCAAGTATGTTCAAACACATAGAATATATTGACTTTTAGGAGAGATTCTCCGCGTCATTACATTAACTCGACTATAAAAAAAGCTGGATTACAGATAATATATGCATAACACACACATACATGTTGACAGAGTACTGAATGCTTGTCACCAAGATAATTTTCTGTACATACCCATAATTCAAATGTCTCCAGACGTTTGTGATAATCGTGGCTTGATTTTCACTGAGACAAATAGTGAGTAATTGTAGAAATTCGAATAACAAATATTTGTTCTGAATTTCGCGCAAAGCTACAGGAGGGCTAATTTAGCAGTGTGAGACTAGAAGGAAGGCTAGTCATCACCACCCACCGCCAACTCTTGGGCTACTCTTTTACCAGTGAATAGTGGGACAGATCGTAATATTATAACGTCCATGCGGCTGGAAGGTTGAGCATGTTTCGTGTGACGAGGATTCTTACCCGTAACTTTTGTAGTACTTGTAGAAGAAAGTTCATTAACTCTAAATTAGTTTTATAGAAGAATATAAAATAATATCATACTGTTTTAACGAAAGTTTAGTACATAAAGGAAAAAAGCTCAGGCCGATTATGTTGTTCCTGTATGTGAATACTACATTCTTTGTTCCTAGGTGGTTTAGCCGAAAATTAACGGACATACAGTGTCAAAGTCCGAAGTCGTTTCTTCGTAACAAGTACATCAGATAGCCTAAAGTGGCTTTGCGCTACTTCAAATAAACAAACTATTTTATATTAACGTTACAGGAAACAAAAATAAAAAAGGATGCAGATCCTGAAAAATCTGTTTAGACAAAATAGTCAATATAAATACTGTGGTGGTTCAAGCCTTGTTGGAAGAAGTTCATAACTTAAGACCAGCAGTAACTCTTACTGCACCACATGCTCTGAAAGAAATGTTTTGTAATTTGACAAAATATAAAAAGAATGTAAGATTATTGTATGTAAAAACATGATATACGTGATTCAACTTTTGTTTGATAAAACTCTCATAATCAGATAATGCAATATTATATACGTTGAGTAAAACCCTGATTGTCCTATTCTTGTGAAGTAGGTGTGGAAAATCGAAAGTCTGCTGACATAAGGTATTTATGTCTATTATATCAAATGATATAATTTGATAATGATATAATTCATAATTATGAAGGTGAAATGAATGTTGTCCAAATGCATACATCAGCATTATTTTATAGTACACTATGTATTAAAGGAAAATAATATGGATTTAAATACTTATGCAAATGTGTACAAAATCCATATGGAAACAAACGTTTCTGGGATAAAGTTGCTTTGTGCTACAACGTTTGTACTGACACAGTTTAGCGCTTACTTATAATTTCAGAATCAACATTGACCATCATTTAACTTTTATATGATGATATAATATTAGGTAACAAATTATACTTGATACACCTAAACAACACATATTGGAATGTATTCGATATTACTCACCTATGTGATAACAATAGGGAAAAATAAATAATATTGATTTACATATGTAAATCAGCGTTCCATGGAAAAGACAAAATGTTACTTATATTGTTATAAAATAATCAAACTGTCAGGATAATATGCCATTCACAGTAGCTGACGAAATCATGAGATAACTCTGTATGAGTATTGTAAATGTGACAGAGTTAGATAAGATGAGCGTGAAAAGTTTTTGTTTGTTGGTCCTTCCTTCAACAGGTGATTTAACATTCAGAACCTCAAGTCATTAATCCTCTTTTAAATATTAACTTCAGTAACATAGCAGCTAAATATTTATTTTTAGCACTCTTTTTAATTTTAATATCAGTCAGTTTGTTTGTTTTTGAATTTCGTGCAAAGCTACTCGAGGGCTATCTGTGCTAGCCGTCCCTAATTTAGTAGTGTAAGACTAGAGGGGAGGCAGCTAGTCATCACTACCCACCGCCAACTCTTGGGCTACTCTTTTACCAACGAAAAGTGGAATTGATCGTTACATTATAACGCCCCCCACGGCTGGGAGGGCGAGCATGTTTTAGCGTGACTCGGATGCGAACCTGCGACCCTCAGATTACGAGCGCATGCCTTAATGCGCTCGGCCATGCTGGGGCTGTATGAGTATACTAGAAGATTACTAAAACGCCAAAAACTGTGTATTAATAATGAAATATTCTTAACAAACAATTCAGCTTTATTTTACAACAAAAATAAATCAAACTTTAGCCGGAGCTTTAACTGTCAATTTATTTTTCGTCTAAGACGTTATCTTACGGATGTTAAAGAAGACTATACTAATACGATTAATAATGTTGAATAGGCAAAACAGATGATTGATCAGTTACTATGTTATTGGGAATTAAAACCTTTATTAAACTATAATATAGATTTTATATGTAGACCCACTGAACGTGGTGGTAGAATTGTTGTATATAGAAGCTCTGACCTAAAGTATAAATCTAATTTCAAGTCTATTATTATCACTTACCACATTCAATTACGTAGATTTACAAAAGAATAATTTCATACTGTTTATATTTATTATCCATCTTCTGATAAATATAATGATTTTGTCGTTGCTTTGAAATCACTTGTTGATAAATCAATTATGAAAACTGAATTTTGTTTAGGTGATTAAAATATATTTTTTTTAGTTCACTCAATCCATAACTGATCATAGCTTGAAACTGACAGTTTCATATCTGTCATTTATTTACATTCTTGTATTCACCAGCCCACTGGGTTAGTAGGGGCTGCTGTATCAACACTTAATAATACTTTTACAAATTGTTGAGATGTTTTAGATAATTATGTGTTAATACTGTCTTTTTTTCTATAATTAATTTCATAAACTTTTACAGGGGCGTAGCCAGGTGAGTTGGTAGTAAATTCCCCCCTCCCATGGACCCAAACTTTTTAGAGAAGTTCAGTTGCCACCTGTGAAGTTTCATAAAGATCCGTGATTGAATGGTAGATAATTTCACACACAACAAATGATCAATTGCAAATTTCTGATTGAACACTTTTAATACAGCAAGTTTTGTCGGAACTAGAGAAATACAATCGAATATCTATGAAAGGCTCAAACGCCTGTTCGTTCTTGCCAGGACATCTACAACACAGTTTGGTTCAACTTTAATATCACGGTGAATGTATAATGAAGCCAGGCCATTGAATCGATCTTCAGTGGTTGTATTTCTCAAATACATTTTCAGTCTTCTGAGGGTTGAAAACGAACGTTCCACTGAGCTAGTTGACACAGGCAGCGTGGCAAATATTTTCAACAGTCTAGAAATGACTGAGGACATTTCTGCATTGCACATTGCATATGCAGCTATGACATTTTTTGGTCTGTTGTTCATAAGTGATTTCTACCAAACCCTAAGTTCACCTACTGCAGCTAGTGAAGTACTGTTAACGTCAGCCTTGTATATATTGACCAACTCTTTAATTTGGTCACAAATTAGGTGCTGTTGTGCTGTAGATTCTGACCGTTTTGTGGTAGATCTTGATGGTAGTAAAAACATTAAGTTTATAAGGAGAGTTTTGTGACTGGAAAGATCGTCACATATATGTGACAGAAAGTAACCAACAAATGGTACAAATACAACAATACGAAAGTACTCTTCAGGGCTAGTAGTTTGTGTGTTAGCACGGTACATCTGTCTTTTAGCCCGCCTTGGCATTATGATGTCAATTTGAAGCTCACTACACAGAGTTTGAGCCTCACAGAAAATGTTGTTAAATTCATTCACAGTATTATTTCTGGGTGAACGGAATAAATCTTTCACTATTTCTGCGTGATGCATAGCAGTACCTAAATCAATGTTCTGTTGCTGCAGTAAGTTGCATAGAGGTAAACTAAAGGAAAACAATTTAACAATGGTAAGTACATTGATGGTGAATTTCGGCTGTGTTATAGAACACAATAATTGATTGGCTTAAATGGCAGAATCTCTGTCTTGCCAACCTGATATGGTCTCAAGGGCATTTGCAACTGCATGGATTAATTCCAGAAAGACAATGACTGAGTCATGCCTCTCAACCAACCGGGTGAGGCAGAGACCTTTCAAACCTTTTTTTTTTTATTCAGGTGCTTTATTCTCCACCCAAAGAACCAAAACATGCTTTCGTTTGGGTGTATTGAGAAAGTTTTCAATGCTAGAAATTACTTCCATGCAATTTCGCACAGAATCTTCTTTACAAATGCTTACCACAATGTATGTTTGATCTATCTCACCAGTTCACGAACAAAAGAAACGATTACTGCTTAATTTCTCGAAAAAGAATAGAAGTGCCGACCCCACAGCTCAAATATCAGTGGAGAACACTACTTTTCCATAACCAAAACTGATATCAGTGGCTATGGACATTTTCCCCGGAGAAAATGATACACGTTCTCAAAAGTTCAGAAATGATATTAAGAAACAAGATGTCATAAAAATATAAGTAGTAAAAATATTTTGTTAATAAAACAATTATTACACTTTCTTTAGTTATCACCGAAGATCGTACAGATATGGCGCCGCCGTATCTGTACAGAAAAAATTAAAACGATAAAATAGATATAAATAACAAGATAGCCGTTAAACTACACTGGTAAGTTAAATACATATACAACACTTTAAAACTTCCCTTGCATAATGAAGTTTGTGGCTCTTTCAAAGTTACTACAAGAAGGCAAATTAAATACACATTCATATGTGACTAAATGCTTTAGTTTTAAATTAACACTCGTTTGAAATGCTTCTTGTTGCTTTAGTTTGTTACACGCAACATGCAGTTGAAAACTTTAAAACTCTAGTAACAATAATAATTTATGATTTTCAACAAATTTTACATAAACGTTCCTGAACAACAATTATCATAACACAGGAAGCACAAGTAACAACGAAATATACTATAAATATCGAAGATCAAGCCACAGTATAGAAATGATATTAAGAAACAAGATATCAAAAAAATATTAGTAGTAAAAATATTTAGTTAATAAAACAATTATTACACTTAATTTAGTTATTACCAAAGATCGTGTGAAACGTTTTTGCGTGTTATTTGATGACGTATAAACACCGATTCTTAATTTATGTTTTTTTTTTGTTAGAGTCAGTTATACTCTTTATCCAAAATATACACATACGTACAAAAAGATATTTACAGATTTGACATATAATTAAAGTATTTTTTTAAAATTCTTCAACCGATTTTGTATACTAAATAAACGTACAAAATTGGGTGACAAGTGTATTTTAAGCAAAGCCACATTGGAATATCTGCTGTATATACCGTGGGATTCTAACTCCCAATTTTAGTCTTGTAAATGAGTAGATTTACGGTAAAGTTTTTAGTTGGCGGTAAAGGGTGAAGACTAGTTGTTCCTTCCCTCCAATGTTACACTGCTAAATTAGGGACGGCTAGTGCAGATAGCCCGAGCTTTGCGCAAAATTGAAAAAAACAACAAATAAAACACACAGAGTAGAAGACACTGAATTCAGGGAAGAAATAATATTTAAGACAAAGAGAGCCTAAAGTGACAATAAATATTTAGAAGACCTCTCTCATTTGTTAGATTTATAAGGTGTTAAAATTATTTTTAGATACAATGAAAAATAAAATCTAGAATATTAGATATATTACTTACTGCAGAAACATAATCCGGAAATGAAAATGAAAACAATTATACGTAGAAAAACAAACACCCGCGTTTAATATGCCGGTTACAACTATCACTGAACAAAACCAGGTGATGTAAAAATATGACAACTTCGTAACAGCTGCGCTTACGTAGCCCAAGATAATAGACAAACACAGAAAACTCAGCACACAAAAAATTGTTGCTGTCAGCAGATTCATTAAAATATTCGTGAAGAATAGAAATTCTAGTTAATTGTGTAAGGTAAGGTCACCTCAAACATCATCGAACAGCAATGTGAACTTGAACTCCTGCTATTGATGCAAGAAGTTGAACAATGTGAATGTTTCGTGCATTATCCTACATCTGTATGTTTTATTCTATCCAGCTTGTTTAGGAGCTAAAAAACACTCCACTAACAATCCAGAAAAAAACACACGCTTGTAATGGAATTCATGATATATGATACAGTTGATAAAAACTGATTATGAACATCCGAAGACTCATTTACACACCCAGTGACTGGATGAAGTTAACTTAGCAACACACGAAAAATACATTAGCTGATAACTGTTCACAATATTATATTTATACTGGACTGTGCTTTACTTATATTCCATCCAATAATAATATTGCTTACATAGACTTTCAGCATTTTCCCCTCACCTCACTCCTGCTGTTCATTAGTTACGAGCATATTAAGATACATATCTAGCATCATAGCCTTTCATTCGTTGCTTTCTTGACAAAAAGAGCTGAAACAGAAATTTGAGTGCTTCCTGGACAGATACTTCGTGCCGTAACATCAAATCTTGTTGTCGTGACAAACATGGATAGTGAAAACGATGATGAGACCATTGAATGATTGATTCAATGGCGCCTTCTAACATGTATTTCATAAACTAATAGAGAGGTATCCAAACCTTTTGGGACAAGAGCAGGGAGATATATTTTATTAGACTTTGCGGACCAGAGGTGTCGTGTTAAAATAAAGTAGGTATTTAAACACGATCAGAATACACTATCACTAATTTATTTCTCACAAGAGCACATATTGAAAATATTTACGATGCACAATCGTCTTTCTTTATCATTGGTGATAAATATGAAACAACTGTTTTTCTGACAAACTTACACTTAACTGAGGTTAAAAATTAGTGTTCCCTCTCATCAAAGTGAGCACAAACGCTCGTCAGATAAGGTTGATATGTAAATAGATTTCAAGTACTTCATCTTTGAAAATGTATTATCACAAAAATAGGTTGTGTCAAAAACTAATGAATCCAGCAGCAAAGATTTTTACATGAGCATTGATCACTTGGAAAGCATTTATAGAACACTGTCAGTTTCCCTTTGAACAGATTTGTATTCGGACATCAAAAACATCTAATTTGAATCAATACTGCATTAAACACACCACCTAACACATTCCTTTTTTACGTTTAATTTCAAATTAATGTATAATACTAAAATTGGACATAAAATCTACAATATGATAACAAGTACTTTACTGTGTTACATTCATAAAACAGTAATTAAATGAGATTTTAAATGTGAGTCTACAACCACAATGACTTGGCCTTTGACCCGTGACTATAGGAAGGTAGTAATGAGGATAACAGATCTGTTAACTGTGACACTTTTTCTTATTAATACCAGAAGTAAACATGAAATAAGTTGTAGTAAAATATGAGAAACCCTAATTTAAAATAAAGAATTATATAGTCCATCTGCTCAAGACCCTGGAATTCCGTTGCCCACCCCTACCCTTTTGGGCGGCTTGCTATCAGCACCTGTAGTGTTCTCACCTGAATAAAGCATAATTTTGTAATTAAACTATGAAACGCTTAATTATAACAATTGAGATGAGTTATCAACAAGAGATAGGTTTATAATTTTTGTAACAATAGAGCTTTAAAGGACTTACAAAGTTGCTGCAAATGAATGAATAAGAAAAACAATTTGATTTGCAAGTTAGGTGATACTTTAAAATTAATCTGATACTACATTTTAGTTCAAGAACTGAATCAACAAAAGACATATGTGTACTAAATAATAATTAATCAAAACTATATCATCTATGCAGTAACCTAGCGATCTGATACAGATTATTAAAGTTAGTTATCGTTAATTATTTATAAAAATTCTCTACATAATATTTTACTATATCATTTCTTTACACTAATAATTACTTGTTTTTAAAATTTCGCGCCAACGTACAAAAAACAGACTTTCTTCACACACAGGTTGCTTATTGTAGTATTGATAACCTGTTAAAGAGATATTTAAAATACCGTTTTGATAAACAACCAGAGTCATCCCTACAAAGGCAGTGCTGTCGCCCATCTGATGAATCATAAACAATAAAAGTAAAGTACAGACCAGCTACACACAAAGAAAAAAGTTCATCATATCAGTGATTTTGTTAAAGGTCACGTTTCGACAAATACGACACAGCACATACGCTATTTAATTCGTTACATGTTGTTTTTCTTGAATATTACGACCCCAGTAACATAGCGATATACCTGCAGTCTCATGATGCTAGAAACCGGGTTCTCACACTGCTGATGGGCAAAGCACAGATAACCCAATGTATAGCTTTGTGCTTAACTACAAACAAACAAATACTTGAATATTCCACAACATTCCTATTTTACGATCACTTTGCATCCTCAACACTGGAGAACCTACAAGGCTTGCGGAGAGATATGGGGACCCTGACACAGTGATTGACCTTGCTCTGATAACTGAAGATGCCAGGGATTTGGCTGTTTTGATAAAGAGCTACCAAGTTGGGAGTGACCACTTCCTGTATGAGGTAAGCTTATTTTACCAGCACCATCATGTCACTCCTTCAATGAAGAAGACCCTGTACAGTCAGAGGGACAAAATTGGGGTTTGGGCTACCATCAAGAAGAAGATCAGGAAAGATAAACCTCCAAGAATCATAATCACATGCAAGAATGCTTCAAACTGGTAGAATTCTGAGGTGGATGCAGCCTGGAAAGAAAAGAACAGATAGTAAAGAGAGTTTGAGCAGTGCAGGGCCACAACTAATTTGGAGGTCCTAACAAAGCTAAGGATTGAAGGTAACCGTGCTACCTCAGGATTCAAGAGAACTGCAACTGGAGCCATCAGAGCACAATAGAATAGGTCATGTGACAAGTCCAACCTCATTACCAGGATGTTTTCGAAGTTTCAAAACAAGGTGAAAGCTCGAAGGTCTTCTGGAAGTACCACTTTGTACAGCGACTTTGGACAAGTACTACTCACCGATGAGGACCAAGGAAAAGTCTTTCTTGATAGATTCATCAGTCAAAGTAGTCACAATAATCAGGATCACCGGACAGTGGTCAGACATGAAATTGGTGGGATGGTTAAGGTGAGTAAGCCCATGCAGTGCTTCAACATGGAAAGTGTGATGGATGCATTCAGGACCATCAAAGAAGGAGCACCCGGAACAGATGGCATCACAGTCAAGAATGTAAAAACCTGTCAAAAGAGTTGATCCAGAGCTTAGCAAAGGCTTATAAACAGAGCTGAAACTTCAGGAGTCGTCTCAAGAGTCTGGACAGATGCTTTCATAAATGCTGTGCCAAAAGCCTCAAGGGATATCATATCATTGTGGTACAGAACTTTATTGGAAAGATCCCCTGAAGATTTGTTGCTCGCTACATCACCAAACAGGTTGAGAACCTGCTTCCTGATGGTCTTGGAGGATACAGACCTCAACATGAAACTTGGATCAATTGCCGCCAGCTTCACAGCAGAAACGTGGTCTAGTTTTGAACAGAAGGAAAACACTCTATCAGTTGCCCTTAATCTGAAGATTCCTACAACAGAGTGTGACTTCCTCTTCTCGGTTACAAGATGTTGTGTACGAATGTATTAGTCAGACATTTGTTAAACTGAAAATTAATATAAAAGTATTTGCCAACTTATTTGTTTCCAATACAAACTTAAATGGTAATTTTTGTAAAGCTTCACACAGATAAGAGAATTGCAGTTTTTACAAAAGACACAGTTTGATAAAAATCAAGTATATTATTCTGCTTAAAAACGTCCTCTAACGAGCAAGAATACAAGAAAAATCTGAATGTAACTAAGATTCTGAAAACTTTATTCATAAATTAACGGTACATTCAGTGACTCAGCGGTATGTCTGCTGGCTAGAATCCGGGTTTCGATACCTGTGGTGGCCAGAGTGGAGATAATCTATTGTTTAGCTTTTTGCTTAATTACAAACAGTCGCAACAAATTAAATTGGCTTGGGACACATGAACCAATCGTATAAAGTTTAGCCCTCAAATTACCGAATTATTTATGACGGGATAAACACGTTACATCAGTTATTTTATACTTTTACCTGTCAACACATCCAGTTTAAATAACTGATCTCAAACAAAATCTCCAATTAATTTTGTGCAAAATAGACAGAAAATACCGACACTAATCAATGGGACTAAGATTAATATTGATGGTATTTTACATATATTATTTGTGTGTCTCGTATGTTATAAGTGGTCCTGTATTCAAAAAATTATCAATACACAAGGAATTTGAACACAAATACTTAAGAAACACGTCTTTAAGAATTCAACAGAGTTTGTTTGGATCTCTTTAGTAATTTTAGTTTCGTTGTGCTATAATGTCAGTGTATTGTGCACATCATCTCTCAGATTAAGTATCTTGTTCTCTTATGACTCAATTTCAATACTGTTAAAACACTTGTGTGTGTGTGTGTGTATGCAGGGTCCTCGAAGATTAAGAATAACAGATATTTTCATTCCTTAAATTTGAAGCACGATTATCATGATGTATTGAAGCCTCCAGAGTGTATAATTCTTCTCGTTATTCATGGCATGCGCACGTTTTGCTCACGTTAAGCATCTCTTAAATGATGTCATTCTAGATCGATTGACAGACGACATAACGCTGCATTGTGGTGGGAGAGGCTAAAAAATTACCCCTCCGGCAGACTTTGGTCCCCTTTAGGAAAAAAAGTAATTACTCATACATTTACATAACATTTTGTTTTATGGCAAAAACATGAAGCTCAGACTCAGGACGAAATGTTTATAACAATAATGTGATATAGATAGTTATTTCAGATTATATAGATTTCAGAAAAACTTCAAACATTACGCTAAAGACCATAAAAAGCCGCAGTGGTTAACGGTACATAAACAAGTCAGTAATTTCAGGGTCAAAGGTCAAAATTACAAAAAAGTTGCTGATGCTGTATTTAAACTGATGAAATCAACTCGAAAGTTCAATCATAATATCTTGTTTCGTCTGTTGTTTACTCTAAATTCACTAAATGATAGATATCTAGTGTAAGGAATTCACTTGAATAATGAAGAAAATACCTAACATCGTACGACGGTGAAGAATTTTAGCTTGAAGCTTTGAAAACTCTTTGGGAATTGACACAAAACAGAAAAGGTGAAAATTGAGTATTTTCTATACGTAAACAGAAATGTACATATAAACGTATAGAAGTATAAAAACTCTCCAATTCCCCCAAAAAAAAAAAATTATTTCCAAGTTTAAAAACGTTGTACTTTGTCAATGGATAAGCGAGTTTACAGTCATGTTTATAACACGTGTTAAATTTCGTATGACATATTTGAAAGACATAACCTTTTGTCTCAATCAGTTATATGCTAGTGTGTTTGGTGTTTTTTACAAAATAATTGCTTATCGAATTTCATCTATTTTATTACATAAACTTTTTGGTATGTAGAACAGTTACATCTATATCGTTACATAAACTATTTGATAAGTAGTACAGTTACATCTATATCGTTACATAAACTATTTGATAAGTAGTACAGTTACATCTATATCGTTACATAAACTATATGATATGTAGTACAGTTACATCTATATCGTTACATAAACTATATGATATGTAGTACAGTTACATCAATATCGTTACATAAACTATTTGATAAGTAGTACAGTTACATCTATATCGTTACATAAACTATATGATATGTAGTACAGTTACATCTATATCGTTACATAAACTATATGATAAGTAGAACAGTTACATCTATATCGTTACATAAACTATATGATAAGTAGAACAGTTACATCTATATCGTTACATAAACTATTTGATAAGTAGTACAGTTACATTTATATCGTTATATAAACTATTTGATATGTAGTACAGTTACATCTATATCGTTACATAAACTATTTGATAAGTAGTACAGTTACATCTATATCGTTACATAAACTATTTGATATGTAGTACAGTTACATCTATATCGTTACATAAACTATTTGATATGTAGTACAGTTACATCTATATCGTTACATAAACTATATGATATATAGTACAGTTACATCTATATCGTTACATAAACTATTTGATAAGTAGTACAGTTACATCTATATCGTTACATAAACTATATGATATGTAGTGCAGTTACATCTATATCGTTACATAAACTATTGATAAGTAGTACAGTTACATCTATATCGTTACATAAACTATATGATATGTAGTACAGTTACATCTATATCGTTACATAAACTATATGATATGTAGTACAGTTACATCTATATCGTTACATAAACTATTTGATTAGTAGTACAGTTACATCTATATCGTTACATAAACTGTTTGATAAGTAGTACAGTTACATCTATATCGTTACATAAACTATTTGATATGTAGTACAGTTACATCTATATCGTTACATAAACTATTTGATAAGTAGTACAGTTACATCTATATCGTTACATAAACTATTTGATATGTGGTACAGTTACATCTATATCGTTACATAAACTATATGATATGTAGTACAGTTACATCTATATCGTTACATAAACTATTTGATATGTAGTACAGTTACATCTATATCGTTACATAAACTATTTGATAAGTAGTACAGTTACATCTATATCGTTACATAAACTATTTGATATGTAGTACAGTTACATCTATATCGTTACATAAACTATAAGATATGTAGTACAGTTACATCTATATCGTTACATAAACTCTTTGATTAGTAGTACAGTTACATCTATATCGTTACATAAACTGTTTGATATGTAGTACAGTTAGATCTATATCGTTACATAAACTATTTGATATGTGGTACAGTTACAACTATATCGTTACATAAACTATTTGATATGTAGTACAGTTACATCTATATCGTTACATAAACTATTTGATATGTGGTACAGTTACATCAATATCGTTACATAAACAATTTGATATGTAGTACAGTTACATCTATATCGTTACATAAGTTATTGATAAGTAGTACAGTTACATCTATATCGTTACATAAACTATTTGATTAGTAGTACAGTTACATTTTTATCGTTACATAAACTGTTTGATATGTAGTACAGTTACATCTATATCGTTACATAAACTATTGGATAAGTAGCACAGTTACATCTATATCATTACATAAACTATTTGGAATGTAGTACAGTTACATCTATATCGTTACATAAACTATATGATATGTAGTACAGTTACATCTATATCGTTACATAAACTATTTGATATGTGGTACAGGTACATCTATATCGTTACATAAACTATTTGATACGTAATACAGTTACATCTATATCGTTACATAAATTATTTGATATGTGGTACAGTTACATCTATATCGTTACATAAACTATTTGATATGTGGTACAGTTACATCTATATCGTTACATAAACTATTTGATATGTAATACAGTTACATCTATATCGTTACACAAACTATTTGATATGTGGTACAGTTACATCTATATCGTTACATAAACTATATGATATGTAGTACAGTTACATCTATATCGTTACATAAACTATTTGATATGTAGTACAGGAACATCTATATCGTTACATAAACTATTTGATTAGTAGTACAGTTACATTTTTATCGTTACATAAACTGTTTGATATGTAGTACAGTTACATCTATATCGTTACATAAACTATATGATATGAAGTACAGTTACATCTATATCGTTACATAAACTATTTGATATGTGGAACAGTTACAACTATATCGTTACATAAACTATTTGATATGTAGTACAGTTACATCTATATCGTTACATAAACTATTTGATATGTGGTACAGTTACATCTATATCGTTACATAAACTATTTGATATGTAGTACAGTTACATCTATATCGTTACATAAACTATTTGATATGTAGTACAGTTACATCTATATCGTTACATAAACTATTTGATATGTGGTACAGTTACATCTATATCGTTACATAAACAATTTCATATGTAGTACAGTTACATCTATATCGTTACATAAACTATTTGATATGTAGTACAGTTACATCTATATCGTTACATAAACTAAATGATAAGTAGTACAGTTATATCTATATCGTTACATAAACTATATGATAAGTAGTACAGTAGTACACATGATGTAGAAATGAAATACATGATGGTAAAACAGGTATAAAATATACTGTTTAAAGTTTGAGACAGGTTTCGTGACACATTAAGAAGAAATGAAATACATGATGATAAAACTGGTATAAAATATATTGTTTAAAGTTTGAGACAGGCATAGTAACACATAATGAAGAAATGAAATACATGATGATAAAACTGGTATAAAATATATTTTTTAAAGTTTGAGACAGATATAGTGGCACATGATGAAGAAATGAAATACATGATGGTAAAACTGGTATAAAATATATTGTTTAAAGTTTGAGACAGATATAGTGGCACATGATGAAGAAATGAAATACATGATGATAAAACTGGTATAAAATATACTGTTTAAAGTTTGAAACAGATACAGTGGCACATGATGAAGAAATGAAATACATGATGGTAAAACTGGTATAAAATATATTGTTTAAAGTTTGAGACAGGTATAGTGGCACATGATGAAGAAATGAAATACATGATGGTAAAACTGGTATAAAAGTCAGTAGTACGAGTGCACAAATCTTGAACATCCAGTAAAGTTTAATTTGTTAACATTCTCAATCGATTTAGTTATGAAATTTAACACTAATTGTTAAGGACACTTTCTGAGATGTCGCTGAAACAGATAAAATATAACAATAAACAAGATTTAGTGAATATATATTTTATATACGTTTTATCTCAGTTGTGGAATATTCGATTTAAAATGTTTCATTATAATTAGAGTTATAAAAACCATTCAACCGTAACTCATGTTGTTGATTTTTCAGAGAAAACTACGTTGGGCTATATGCGGAGAATCGAACCTCGTATATCAGTTTAGACATTTCGCTGTTCCACGTGTAATATCTAAATCGATCGATTGGTCTCTAATAAGTAGACAGAAACTGTTTAAACATAGTGTACAATATTCCTTGAGTTTATATCCTCTCGTAACACGCAAGAGAAACAAAATGATAAAATGTTCGCAGACCTTAACTGAATATTTACATTGGTTACAGTAAATCATTGATGTTTGTTTCTAGAGACGATTCATCAATTGGTTTAAGAATTACAATCACAAAATATATTTCATTTTATTCTAAATTATAGCCATATATCTATAGTTCAAGTTTTGTGAAATCTAATGTGAATTGTAAATATTCTGTTAAATGTAGTTACGCTATAGGGAGTTATGTTGTGATTAAGCTATGTTACCTATACATATTCACGTGTTATCATCCGGGAACTGTTCAGTAGTACAAATACACGATTCTTTGTGATATTGTTTAAAACATAGCATGAAAGTCCTAAGTAACAGGACCTTTAAAACGTATTGTTTGAAAACCATGTGCACATCATGACTTCATTATTCTTGGACAATATCTACAACGTCTTGTTTCAAGCAAGCAAATGCACAATACAAGGTAAACAGATGTATAGAACGAAGTTAATACACAATACTAGGTAAAGAGATGTATAGAATGAAGTTAATACACAATACTAGGTAAAGTGATGTATAGAACGAAGTTAATACACAATACTAGGTATAGAGATTTATAGAATGAAGTTAATACACAATACTAGGTAAAGTGATGTGTAGAACGAAGTTAATACACAATACTAGGTAAAGGGATGTATAGCATGAAGTTAATACACAATACAAGGTAAAGAGATATATAGTACAAAGTATGGTAAGGGGGTGTAGAATGAACTTAGTACACAATACTAGATAAGAGAGTGTAGAATGAAGTTAATACACAATACTAGATAAGATAGTGTAGAATGAAGTTAATACATAGTGCTCGGTGATGGAGTGTAGAATGTGGTTACAACACTGGATTATGAACAGATTTATAAGGCTTAAGATGTTATCCTTTAGGATTTCCACACAACCAGTAGGCACGAATCCATAATGTTAAAGAATTTCTATCCAATTCGAAATTCACCGTGCAGTTTCACAAGTTATCATTGCAATGAAATAGGTGTATTACATTAAGAATCGTCTTAGAACAAATTAATTCTGGTAAGAGATTCCCAAGGTGCGAATGAAAGAAATAATATAAGAAGGTTTTACTGGTATTTCTAAATTATATTAGAGAAATGTAATCGAAAGCATTATGAGACCTAACCTGTCTCATGTGATTGCTAAGATAAAAGAAGATATAACTTTATTTCAGAATAATATGCCCATGGTTGCAGTAATGTAATAGAATGATATGATATTCAACATTATATAATCATATTATCTTGACTGACAGTGTGACGTGTACATTAAATCATCAAATTATTTACGGTATTCTGACAGAAATAACCTTTACCTTTGTGTGGAAGTTTTGTTTGCTTGGTAATGTTTAGAGCAAAGCCAATTTAGGCTATCTGTTGTATCTACCACCGGGAATTGAACCCTGGATTTTAGCGTTGAAAGTCAGTAAGATTGAAGCCGTCCCACCAGAGGGACAAAATAAAAAAAAATATAGCAAAGAATTATGGACAGTTTTATCACCTCGAAAAACAGAAAAAAGGCAATACATATATAAGTTAAAACACTTTAATTTATTAATATATGTTTATGTTTGTGAAGTTAACGATATTTTATCCTGATTATGTGAACATTTTTAGTAATCATATTTTCTTTATGAAAAGCATTGTGAATACCTTAACAATTTATTTTGCATGATTCCCATCATTTGCTAGTAACGCTAGTTTGGTGCAATGTAGAGAAAATTAATATTGATAAAGTTAAGTAAACAAAATTACAAGGAATGATTACATTGAAAACAGCAAATCCAAATCTTTGACTAATTATATTAGTTTGTTTTAGCCTAAAAACAAGCCGAAAACAAAAATAAATTAAAAAATAACAAACAAAATAAAAAACGCTGAACTAAATGAAAAGATCCCAGGATACAAGCTATGATGTGGGATATAAAATGTACCCTAGGTTTTGGAGGTGACTGAAGAGGTAGGGGGCCACACTATGGTGGGGATACACCGTCTTAACCTCCATTAGCCAGTCTCACATAAAGAAAGAAAATAAAGGAATAGCAATAGATACAGAAATAGAAAATAGAAATTGGGAGAGCAAGATGTGGGTGCTGAAGCCCACAACGTCCAACATCCATATCACCCTTCACTGCCTGCAGGGAGTTATGGGAAGGTGACTGATTTCCAAAGTAAAGAAGAAAATAATGAATTGAAAAATAAATATAAGGTAAGAATAAGAAAAAGAAACAAACAATCTGTAACAGTTTCATCAACTGACATTCACACCTCAACTCATTCAACAATAACTTCATGTCTGAAAAGTACATTGCTGGTATTTACACTTCATAATGATCCACAATGACTCTACCATTGCACTTTACAGCTCACAATGGTTAACACTAACTTCTAAACATTTTCGTTGTTATCCGCTAGAAATGTTCAGTATATACTTTTTACCTAAGTGAAACATTAGCTAAATAGGCGACTAATTCATTTTCTCAGGTAGTTATTATTGATCACGCATGCGTTGATCATAATCGATCAAGTCTACTAAACAGGAGCCATTTTTGAATAAATCAGCGCCATCTTCAGGCAGACTGTGAGTGTCATATTTCTTGTTATCATTAACCAATAAACTCCATAATTCCTACATAGCCTATTTGTATTGATTCAGGAAAGTTACGGTTTGATGAGACAACAGAAAGTCTCATTCATTTATTACCCTGTTTTTTTTACGATTTCCAAATCCCATGTGCACAGCTGACACTTTATGCACCTGGCAGTTTTCTAGCAGAATTAAAACAGCTTTTAGTGTCTTCATCATATCGCACTGTTTGTGGTAAGGGCTACTTTTAGGACACCCTGTTATGGTATTGTTTCTCAGAAGACAACATGCAACAATAAATAAGAGATTCATCAGTTCACATCCCTGTAATATATCTTAACCTGCAACCATTATATGACTTTCACCATGGAATTCAACCTTGCGAAATCATCTAAACTTATATTCTTAGTTAATGGGAAGTTTTAGTTCGCGATACAAATGAACTTAGATTAGCCAGAACGAGTCTTGTTTTGTCTTGGAATTTCGCACAAAGCTATTCGAGGGCTATCTGTGCTAGCCGTCCCGAATTTACCTGTGTCAGACTAGAGGGAAGGCAGCTAGTCATCACCACCCACCGCCTACTCTCAGGCTACTCTTTTACTAACGAAAAGTGGGATTGACGTTCACATTATAACGCCCCCACGGCTGGGAGGGCGAGCATGTTTTGGCGCGACTTGGGCGCGAACCGGCGACCCTCAGATTACGAAGTGCACGCCTTAACATCTAGGCCATGCCAGGCCCGAGGGCATTGTCACCAAAATGTGTTATAGTTGTTACAATGTAAACATATTGTCATCATTCATTATATCAAAACCTATTCATAAAATACTCATTCTAAAAAGAACATACATTGACATTCGCAGGCAGAAAGAGTGTGGAACATGCCACAACTGTAACCACGTCTAACCAATAACAAAACCTTAATTAATAAACACTGCAATATCTCCGTAATGAGCCATATCTGTCCGTTGATATTGTTTTGTGTTGGACAGGACTGGACAGCATAGCTGGCATATCTGCAGATGAAGAAACAAGACAATCGGTTTTACCAGTTCATGATTTTTTGCACATGCGCATTAGAATAAGATGATTTTCTTAGCAATCACGTAAGGTGTTACATTGTCATTGACTGTCCAATATTTTTCGTCACTATATCGCAGGTAGATGATGAAAAATATTAACATACCATTGCCAGTATAACTTACCAATTGTGCTTATGGTGTTAAGTTTCTGTGGCGACGGTGAAACTATGCCAGTAGATGTATTTGTTTGCTAAGGACTAACAATGTAATAAAAAAACTACTTATTTGTTTCTTTGGAGCAACTCCCGAATATTTTATTTCTCGTTTCTCTCTTGCTAGTGAAGAAACTATGGTTGAGCTATTCGACCATAAGTGAAGCGGCACGTGTACAGATGAATAGGAAAAAGATCTTTATTGATGTTTGAAATGTATCGTCACTTCTGATAAAGAAAGGCCACACAATGTTCAGGTTATCTTTAAGCTTTTCTAAATGATTTTAGATTTACGTTCTCTTTATCTCAGAGACTTTCATGATACTTGAATTGAACTTGTTGGCTTACGGTCTAACGCATCAATTGTAACAAACTGAATGTTGCTACACGTTTCTTTTTTTTTCAATACTTCCAAGTATTCCACTATCTGATCATTCTTTGTAGAACGATATAAACTATATCACAACCTTTTGTAACACAATTTCAAACTTTCATTCTTAAAAGACTTATGTTTCTTTATGAGGTGTTTCTCCAATAATGCATTTGTCGTTTTAGTTCTGTTTTACGTCAAAGTTGTATGTCAGTAAAACAAAATCGAACCGTAATAACTTTATTATTTACATTTTGATATTTATTTCTTATCAGTGTTACGTCTACGTCTCATACGTCTATTACTTAATTTGCTATTATCATATTCACTTTGACCTTGATCTGGCAGAGCGTGTACTACAAATTATCATTGTTTAAGTATTGGCTTACCAACTATAGCCAGGTGGCAACTAGCACTACTAATAATACACAAACATACATTTTATTTGTCTCTTTTGGATATATGTGAAAACTACACGAGAGACATCTGTGCTTTCAATTTTGAGTTGTTAGATTCAAAAACACAACAACAACAAAAACCAGCAACCGCTGGAAACTCTTGGATTTATCTAATCGAATAATGAAATGTAATTGTTACTCCTATAACACATCCATAGCTTCAAAATACGATGCTTCGATAACGGGACACAAACCAATAACTCTTTGCTCGATAGTCCCTTATATATATGTAATGTAGAAACGTAGCTACAGTCATTATATTATTACCGTACCTGTGAAACTAAACAATAGATAGTAATGGTGCTAATCAAATGTGTTTGTGACTACAATGTGTATTTATGGAAAAAGAAATTGTGAATATACCATTATAAAATTCAGTGATCTGTTGTCTAAGTCTGATGTGTAAAATTGGGTCACATTTACTACTATGGAATCAATATTAATTTCTGTATAAAGTATGGTTAAGTAGCTTGTTGTAATGGTTTCACATCTAATAAACTTTCTTACAATTTAATCGATAGTTTCAGTAGATATAATTTTCATCACTTACTCACCACTTTGTCCCCCCTAGTGGGGCTAAGGTAAGCTTACGTACTTGAAATAACCTGCAGATTGTTAACTCATTCTACAACAAGATCGTATTCTGTGTCGTATAGCTTTAGTTACCATGAAAGTTTATGGTTGAGTTAAATTTCTGAAGTTCAGGATTAAACTTGTCTATTTTATGCTCTTTGCTAAAGATAATTTTACACTACATAGAATGTATAGAAAATATATAAATATCAAGACATTTCTTTAACACTATTTGAATGGTGACTGCTTTACTCGGGTTATAGAAATATTCGCCTAATAATTAACATTTTTTTATTATTTTATTGTTTTATCTATTATTTTCTTGAGTGGTAACCGATTTTTCTCTCTTCTGTGTCTTTTTTTCTAAACGAGTTTATAGTTTTAAATGTTTACAAAATTCTTTCATAATAACGATATTTTAAAGTAGTTAATGTGTGTAGTTTAAACTGGTAATTGTAACTATAAATTTATCCACATAGCAGCATTCAAATATACTAGGGTTCTGTGCACTGTTAACGTGCCTGAGACTTGTGGCTCCAAAATCGCCAAAGAAAGAAAAAATAGCTTCAAGAGCTGGCGGTAGGTGGTGTTGACTAGCTGTCTTCCTTTTGAGCTGCCACCTGCAGATTCACACTTCTAAAAATCGGGTTTCGATATCTGTGGTGGGCATAGCTTTGTGCTGAATTCTAAAAGCACGACCTTCTGAGTTCTAATTTACCGGACAAAATTATAGATGGCTGATTTACGATGAAAAAACGTAAAGTAGAGAAATTACATTTATTGTATAGAGCTTGTTATAGAAACAAGTGTTCGCGATTTTGCTTAAATTTCTTACCAGTTTCTATGCAGCTTTGGGAAGTATACAAGTAACAAATATAAAATGAAAAATGTAATCGCTACTAGTAAATATTTCACAAGTGTGTTAAGGCGTTCGACTCGTAATCCGAGGGTCGCGGGTTCGAATCCCGGTCGCATTAAACATGCTCGCCCTTTCAACCGTGGGGGCGTTATAATGTGACGGTCAATCCCACTTTTCGTTGGTAAAAGAGTAGCCCAAGAGTTGGCGGTGGGTGGCGATGACTAGCTGCCTTCCCTCTAGTCTTACACTGCTAAATTAGGGACGGCTAGCGCAGATAGTCCTCTAGTAGCTTTGCGCGAAATAAAAAAAACACAACAAAATAATATTTCACAATCGGTATTAGAAGATTTCAAGCAACAAAACAGTGAATATTGCACGAATGAAATACATTTGTTGTAATAAACGAATTATTTAGTGTTACATTATCGGTAAGTGTCTGTAACATTGTTGGTCCATATCCAGCTGAAAAGATATAAAATTATATCTAAACGGTAAGGAAAACTTATGGTTATGACTTCGAAATATACTCATCAATATATCCCAACTCATAATCGATAAGATAAAGAATAGCTAATCTTATATTCCAGGATTTGTTTATAACGATAGTATCAAGTTGTGCTTTTGTTGATTCTGTTAATTAATTAAACAAGTGAATTTTCTTAAGCAGCAGTAAACATCTAATATATATATATATATATATACTGCAGCGAAGTTTATGTTCGAAAATATATACGAAACATTGAATGTTAATAAGAAAGCATTATGAAAACTACATATAACGTTACAGCGTATGGAATCAACACTTAAATAGCCTAATTTAGGCTTAATATCGTATTGATTACCATAGATATTTTAAACTAATAATGAGGCAGGTTTTAATGGAATATCCTCATTTATTATCCAATTATGTTTAATTTTATTAAATAAAGAGGACATAATATATAAACCTCTGCATATAATAAAATAAACACCTGCCTCAAGCTAGTAGGACAGTTTACATAAAATTAAAATAAAACTTCTATATACAGAAATTCTGCTTAGCTTTATTCGTATTACACTATCCTACAAGTCAAAATATAGCAGACAGTATTCAAACATTGACGCCTTCAAGTGACTGTCGACCCTCTCGGCTGAATCGAAGCGGAAGAATCACTCGTTAGGCCCGGGTTACAAACTAAGGCTCATTCTGAAACACTAATAGAACCTTTTAAGATGGTTTTGAATCTGGTTCAGCAACCCAATATATTACACTTTTTCTCTAATTATCCTGAAAATACACTTTCTAGCACAAAGTGCACGTTCCATTCAGTTCAGTTTTCCACAAGAAATAGCTTTCATAAAAACCGAATCTATAATAAATTTTACTCAAACATAGGTCATTGGTTAAAGTTCACACTAATACATTATTGATACCAATGATTCACATTGGGAACCTCAATGTATTATTATAGCTTTCATCCTCTCAAATTATCCATTTTATTTGAAACCTATCATTATGGGCGGTGGTTCACGAACTGAGTAAGGAGTTGAGTCATTATTGTTCTAGGTGAACTAGGGATATCAGTGACATAAACTGACAATTTGATGTTTATCTTCTTGTGTGTGTTATCCAGATGCTATGTGGACCCGTAAACAACAAGGACATGGACATATAAAGAACTTTAAGTGAAATTTAATATACCTAGACAATTAAAATATGATGTCTTACTGCTATTGTTAGAAACATTTAGAAGCAGACGTGTCTTTTGTGATATTATAATTCAAAAAAAGCAAAATAACCTTGACCCAGTTTAGTATTCCTCACCCATTGCACGTGCTTTCAAAGCTCAATAAAATGGAAACAAGTGTCGAAAACTCTGAGTAACAAAACCCTGACAAAATAACGGGTTACAAAATCACACACGTAGAGAAAACAAGACATTATTTAGAGTGATGTAACATTTCTTAAAATTACAGCGATACTTACAGAAAGTAAAAAGGGGGCATAATTTACCTATTCAAGCAGAATACGTAGGGATTAGGCGTGAGTATCCAGGAGTATCCAAAGACTTTTACTTAACGTGTTCTGTAAAGCAAATTTCCTCAGAAAAGTAACTGTCATAAGGACACCCGTAGCGTACTATTCATCAACCTAATCTGTACACTCATACACTCCGTTTCAACTTCGTAAAGCGTATATTTCGAAAATTCTCTCAAAACTACGTAAAGTTATATGCTTTAATTCTGGTCGATCATTTCCAAATTAGGGAAAACATACAATGAGCAGAACTCGCTGCCAACGCTTGGGTTACTCTAATGAAATAATGGACAAAATGCTTGTAGTGTAATACGCTAACCGTTAGGTCATTTTTATAGCAGTCAATGCTTGCTTCAAGTTCTACTAAATTCTACTATCGTTCATTTGACTGTTGACAGATGACTGTTGATAAAAGACTGCCGGTGCATTTTTACTTCCGACAAAGACATACCATAATAATCATTCCATTTTAAGGGTTGTGGTGAATATAGGTATTATATTATCGGAATATCATGAAAGCAACTATTATCTTGTCAAAACCTTGAACAAGAAAATTACATCATGAAATTGATACCCTTACAAACGTATATAATAATAGTGTACGTAAGTAATAATAGTGTACGTAAATAACAATAGTTTACATAAATAATAATAGTGTGCGTAAATAATTATACTGTACGTAAGTAATAATAGTTTACGTAAATAATAATAGTTCACGTAAATAATAACAGTGTACGTAAATAACAATGGTGTACGTAAATAATAATAGTGTACGTAAATAATAATAGTATACGTAAATAATAATAGTGTACGTAAATAATAAAAGTGTACGTAAATAATAATAGTGTACGTAAATAATAATAATATACGTAAATAATAATAGTGTACGTAAATAATAATAGTTTACGTAAATAATAATAGTATACGCAAATAATAATAGTGAACGTAAATATAAGTGTACGTAAGTAATAAGTGTATGTAAATGATAATAGTGTACGTAAATAATAATAGTGTACGTAAATAATAAGTGTATGTAAATAATAATAGTGTACGTAAATAATAATAGTATACGTAAATAACAATGGTGTACGTAAATAGCAATGGTATACGTCAATAAGAATAGTGTAGGTAAATAATAAGTGAACGTAAATAATAATAGTATACTTACTTGTAATAGATCGATACACTTGTTTTACCAACAGTATTACTCAGTTACTTTATTTGTTCAATTATATAAACTTGTTCGTTGTACAAGAAAGTGTTTTGTTTTCAGAACATAATTATTTGCACCGGCAGTCATTTATTATGATACAGAAATATCGTGACACCTGTTACACATGTTGTTCCAGGTAGAGGTTGTAATCTTAGTTTATCTTGCATTGTTGGAAGGTGAACGTAAAAGAAGAAAACACAGCAGTAAGTCTATGGGCCTATAACGTTAAAATCGGGTTTCGATACCCGTGCTGAGAATAACATTGTGAAGCTTTGTGCTCAGCTTCAAACAAACAAAGTAAAGAAAAATAGATAATTGTGACTTGTAACTTTCTAAAGGTTCCGGAGATGAAACCGATTGCATAAACCTGAGAAATTAGATAATTTTGGTGGCTTGTTTTTAGGTAAGCACAGAACTATAAAAGCGGATATTTGTAGTTTGTCCACTACCGGTAGTGATACTCACTATCTAGTGTTTCAAGTATGTAGACATACTGTCCTCTGAATAATTTTATTATATTTTTAATGCTAATTTCTACTACCTAGAATGATAATTTCAGACCTTACTTGACTGTGTTATCACCTTATAACTGATGGCTTTTATGAAGTGAAATTATTGATACCATATGACAAACCTATTTGTGAATTGAAATAAACTATAAATTGTATTATGTTTCACGTAGTTTTATGAGATATGGACATTTAAATTTTCTTAAAATTTAATATGTCGCTCCAACTTTTGGTTAAAGACAAGATAAATAATCCTTATTAAAACTTACTGAAAAATTGATTATTCATATAAAACTACTTTTTAATATATCATTTTTGAAACTATCTTAACTTGAACAGTTTATTTCAAGGTTTATTTATATATAATATTATTTTCTTCAAAAATTATTCCGTCTACAACTTTTACAGCATAATAATAATTGCTTAATAATGAAAAAAACTTTCGATTTATTTACTAACTTGAATACTTGTTTCTATTATTGTAAATGGTTAACCTAAATGTGTCATTTAAATCTTATATAGTTGACTGCAAAAAAGTTATATTTTATGTTTATGGCAATAATTATGATCTAATTGATGGAAGGATCAAACTATGTGATCAAATTGATGGAATGAGTGTCTGATCAAACGATATGTGATCAACTTGATAGAATGTGTATCTGATCAAACTATGTGATCAAATTGATGGAATGTGTGTTTGATCAAACTATGTGATCAAATTGATGGAATAAGTGTCTGATCAAACGATGTGATCAAATTGATAGAATGTGTATCTGATCAAACGATGTAATCAAATTGATGGAATGAGTGTCTGATCAAACTATGTGATCAAATTGATGGAATGAATGTCTGATCAAACTATGTGATCAAATTGATGGAATGAGTGTCTGATCAAACTATGTGATCAAATTGATAGAATGTGTGTTTGATCAAACTATGTGATCAAATTGATAGAATGTGTGTTTGATCAAACTATGTGATCAAATTGATGGAATGAGTGTCTGATCAAACTATGTGATCAAATTGATGGAATGAGTGTCTGATCAAACTATGTGATCAAATTGATGGAATGAGTGTCTGATCAAATTATGTGATCAAATTGATGGAATGTGTGTTTGATCAAACTATGTGATCAAATTGATGGAATAAGTGTCTAATCAAATTCACCTTCTTGTTACCAAAAAAAACAGTAGTTGGAAATTGTCAAATTCATTTAATGCCATAGGTTAAACATGTATATAGATGTCAATTTTACAACTTTTAAGTATTTTCTAAACAAATTTAGGATCCAGAGGAGTTTTTTCTTAAATTTTAAAACTTCGATCAGTTCTAACTCATCGAAACACACTTGTCGCTGAACATTAACTTAGTACTAGTCTGATCCGCTGATTGTTATTAAGGCTTTGCTTGTATTTAAAGTAGCATCCTGCCTTTTTAAAACACATAATTTGTTTGTTTGATGTTAACTGCAAATCTACACAGTAAACCGTCTTTACTCTGTCTATCGAGGGCATCGAAACCCGAACATAGAATTATAAGCGTTTAGACTCATCACTAAACCATTGGAGGAGAGAAAACAGCTTAACTTGAAACTCTATTTATCTGATTTCTTGACTGAAACGTTTAAAACCTAACGAGGAAAACGTCTGAAAATGATCAAAATGTGTTTATCTTTGCCTCTTTTTCATTACATGTCGGTGTTCGACTTGTTAACTTATCCAGTTAAACAATACAGATAGTTAAAGTGGAAAAGTGGACACAAACATGTGAAGGTGTATATTACTGAAGTTGATTATTGTTATAATACAAATTGTAAGTTGTTATAAAGTGTTTTTCTTAATTAAAGAAGAAAATCTTACGTTGATTATCTTTTAAA
>NW_027467782.1:19137275-19258662 GCF_004210375.1 Tachypleus tridentatus | reverse complement strand
TAATTAAAAAAGTAATGCTTAGATTGTTTGTTTGTTTTGAATTTCGCACAAAGATATCGAGGGGCTATCTCGCTAGCTGTCCCTAATTTAGCAGTGTAAGACTAGAGGGAAGGCAGCTAGTCATCACCACCCACCGCCAACTCTTGGACTACTCTTTTACCAACGAATAGTGGAATTGACCGTCACATTATAACGCACCACGGCTGAAAGGGCGAGTATGTTTGGTGTGATCGGGATTTGAACCCGCGACCTCGGATTAAGAACCCAACGCCTTAACACACTTGTCCATGTCGGGCCTCTGCGAACGATTGTGTGATATTTCATTTGTTGGTAGTTAGGTTCACATGAAAGTAAACTCTTTAAATGAATCTAAAACAAATACATTTCTTCCATACCACAGTGGTTTAGTCGTAAGTTACTAATATTTAAAACAGTGTTTTGATACTTGAGATGAAAATGGCGCAAATGGGCAGTTGTGCAGCTTACCAACAACGAACAAAAAATACATATTGTTTTTCTAATACGTATTCAAAATTTTGAGCTCAACTTTTGATTAAATAACACTATTATTAGTTTTCTCAGCGTATTTCTACCCAAATAATTAAATTAAAGCTAATAAAACAATGATATTATTTGAGTTTTACTGGTTCCAAAGAAGTGCTAAAAATCCAAACTCAAGGACAAACATAGACTGTCGGAAAGAGGTGTGTTCAGATGCACCCTAGTGTCAAAAATATCGAACAAATGGCTATCGATAAACTTTCATTCACGAGTGAGTTTGTATTTTCTAGTTTGAAAGTAGTCGCTTTTCTTTATATCACCCTTGTTGAAAATGCATGGTAGCTGTTTGAATTGTAGATGAAACTGTTTGATGTGATATTCTACGTAAATGGAATGTGTCTTTAGTTAGTTTCCGGTAGAACGACTGACAAGCAGAATACACGAAGATACTTCGTTCTTGTTCGAGACAATAGATTCTCCTCAGGTACCAGCAAAATCAATGGCTCTAAAGACCGAGGACTGGGATAGATATAAAGCAGTTTGTAAGTTTTATCTAGGAGCTGTATGATGATATTGTGTGTGTGTGTTTGTGTGCTTTTTTCTTTTAGCAAAGCCACATCGGGCTATCTGTTGAGCTCACCGAGGAGAATCGAACCCCTGATTTGAGCGTTGTAAATCCGTAGACCTACCGCTGTTCTAGCGGGAGCCGTGATGCTATTGCATAAAAAGAACAGCTGATGAATGGGTTATTAATAGACTGAAGAACAATTGATTGGTTTTGTTGTTAACCTGCAATTGAGAATGTGTGTTTCTAACGGTGGAGGAAAGAGTCAACAAATATGAATCCTGGTGGGCTGTCCATTCCAACCCAATATATTTCTTCATGAAGGATTTCGACAGTTTTCTCAAAGTTGTCTTGCTAAGTCATTAATTGAATATTAAGGAAATGTTTAAAGAACCAGTCGTTTCGCACATAGAGATATCGGTATAAAGATATGAAAAGTGACTTAAAGTTTATGTTAAGAAGATAATTTCACAAACAAATTGAGAAAAGAGTCACGAATATAACTGGTAGTTCAAGAGGGAATATGACCAGAAATGTTAATAAGTTGTGGCGTCTTGACTAAAAGGAGAAAATACTGTCAAAGAGACGTGTTTGTCTGATTAGTGAATAACTGGGAAGTCTTATGACGTATAATATATATAAAGTGGTGGATCTGACTTACTTGAAAAGTACAATTTGAAATCTTCTATAACTTTTATCTGTGAAATTGAAGTAAAAAACAAGTCTTTTTTTTGTTTCTCTTGTGTTGTTTTTTTACTTTAAAGTAAACCATAATTTCACTAAGCTCTACTTTTGTTGTTTGTTCTGTTTTTTTTTATTTAGCGCAAAGCTACTCGAGAGCTATCTCTGCTAGCCGTCCCCATTTTGCAGTGTAAGACTAGAAGGCAGCTAGAAATCACCACCCATCGCCAACTCTTGGGCTACTCTTTTACCAACGAATAGTGGGATTGACCGTCACTTTATAACGCCCCACGGCTGAAAGGGTGAGCATATTTGGTGCGACCGGGATTCGAACCCGCGACTCTCGGATTACGAGTCGAACGCTTTAACACACCTGGCCATGCCGGGCCCCTTTAGTTTTGTCTCTCAGGTGTGTGTGTGTATATATGTGTTTGTACAGTATCAGTGTTTACTCGTTTTTATTTATTATCACAACATTACAACAATTACAAAGAGTCGTTAATCAACACTTATGTTAAACTTGTTTTCTTTTTTTTTTCAGTAACAAAACCTGTATTCAGTATTTCTGTCATATATGGTCAGATAGTGTGATGTCACTTACTGTATGTAAGAAAACGTCATCATAAAATACGGTATTAATAACGAAGCCCTAGAAAAAAACAACAAAAAAAAAACAACGTAGCAGTCGCTGGGTCTTTTCATCACGTAAATACAAGGAATATAAAACTAACTGAGGCCACTTTATCTAAGTTTTGATTACTTTAACTCCTGCTAAGTGTTTATTTCTTGAATTTTGTACAAAGCTGCACGAGCATTGTTTACACTAGACGTCTCTAATTTCGGATTATAAGACTAGAAGGAAGGCAAGATAGTCTTCGCCACCCACTGCTAACTTTTGGGTTACTCTTTTACCAACTAAAGGTGGGATTGGCAGTAATATTATAACTCTCCATGACTAAAAAGGGAAATTTGTTGAATGTGACTAAGATTTTAATCCGCTATCCTCAAATTAAGAGTTGCGAGCCCTTTCCATCTCGCCATGCTAACTACTACTAAACAAGATATAAAACTTTCATTTAGATATTTAGATATTAGTATTCACAGTACTCATTCCAATTAAACATATATTTTTTGTTTAATGTTACTTATTTGTATTCATGTTTTAGTTCATTAACTTGTTCAGTGCCGTAGACGAGATAACTCGTCCAAGCCGATCGGTAACACAGTGCCACAGACGAGCTAATTCGTTCTCAATAATACCTAACTTCAACGCAAGATGTCAGCACCATACATGCGTATGACCTACTTACAAACTGTTTCACTTTCGATCCAAAATGGCGTCACGAAAAAGTTACAATAAAGAACCATTAGAGTTGTATTGTAGCAGCTGAAATACTTGGCAGTCAACAGGTTAAATTGTAAAACAAACCAGTTTTAGAACCATTCTCTACCGTTTTAAACTACCATGAAACATTAATATATACATACATAAATCAACAACATAAACAGCTGTTTTTGGTTGATCTTCTTGTACAGTGATTACTTTCAAGATTACGGCTTAAGGTCCAAAGCTGTCGAAACATTAGAAATACCAATAGGCCTAAAATTTGTTACACAACATGTCCGCTTCTTTTCACAGACCTTTTTATATTTTTATTATTGCTGCTCTGATTTCTCGTAGTAGTAGATGAAGTAAAAAAATTAGAGGGAAAACCCGCAGTGAACTCGGTTTAATAAAAGACTATTTGTAATTTGATTTGCAGAGTTTCTCCTTACTTTTAACAACTTTATAAACGTTTCCAATAACTGTATATTTTTCGTACTTTCTCAGATGATGTAAAAACACGTATTAGAACGTGAAACGTAAATCGAGGAGTTTTAGTGAGAATAAACAAACACCATAATTCATAAAGTATATTTTGATAATGTTAGAATATATCCTCTTCTCACCATAATTCATAAAGTATAGTCTGATAATGTTGAATATGTCCTCTTCTCGTCAGAATGACACAACCCATAAATAAATAAAATCATAAGATGGAAGAGATTTTATTTACAAATTTTCAGTAGTACAACGACACGAGAGCGCATTTCTACAATAATAGGACGCGAACCATGAATCATCGAATTCACCTATGAATCACCCCAGCAAATTTATACTTATTTGGTGTCATAAAAACAATTAAACACTAATGTAAAACAATATCTTGAAAAGATATTGTTAATTTACATAAAGAACATCTGAAACAAGAAACTTTCAACACTCTCATGTATTCCCCACCAGGAGGTAATACACACCCCAGTTTACAGAAATTCTGCGAAATAGTCGAATAAATCTACAAGAGATTTCTAAAATAATTAGCGGATCTGTTTTCATGATCCTACTTATGGCCAAGTCTGTTAAGGCGTTCGACTCGTAATCTGAGGGTCGCGAGTTAGAATCCCGGTCGCACCAAACATGCTTGCCCTTTCAGTCGTGGGGGCGTTATAATGTTACGATCAATCCCACTATTCGTTAGTAAAAAGTAGCTCAAGAGTTGGCGGTGGGTGGTGATGACTAGCTGCCTTCCCTCTAGTCTTACACTGCTAAATTAGGAACGGCTAGCGCAGAGAAGCTTTGCGCGAAATTCAAAACAAATAAACAATGATCCTACTTGTTTGGTCCTGCGCTTAATGTTTACATGGTTTCATTATATCCAAAATTTGGCTCCTAGTCGCATGTCTTCGGAATCCCAACGTAAAAACCGGGTTTCCATGTCCGTAGTGGGCAGCGCACAGATAGCCCATTATGTAGCTTAGTACTTAATTTTAAACAAGCTAAGACTATCAATAGCATGGCTATATATTTGGTGCTTTCAATAATGTATACTGTTGATCTTCGTTGGGTGTTTGATTTTGTAATTCGGGTGGACAGCATTGTCCTAGATGTAAATGGTTTATCTTACAGAAGTCATTTTGTAAGTTATTAAAAATTAATAAGGTATATTTTATCCAGATAAGATTTAATTCATGAAGAACATGTTTATCAAAGAGTGATCGTTAAATAAATGAAAAGTGATCCTAAGATCGGAAATCGATCGATCAGATCGTTTTGTTCATCACGGTAACAAACAATAAGCACAAACATTATATTTAAACGATGTTTGGTGTTAGAACAATGTTTTGTGTTTACCTTTTATAGAGAAAGCTGTGTTCTTAAACGAGTTTTTCTCCAACATGTGTGAAGATCATAACCTCCTCTAAAATCATTGATTTCAAGAAGGCCGGTGAAAGTTACACTAAAGTCAATACCAACCGGCAGAAATTATGTGGAAGTCATGGTTATCCTAGACTTTAGATGGCGTAAGTTTTACAAGCAATACAAGCTTTAGGGGCTCAATCCCAAAGGTTTTTCAGTTAAACCGGTTACAAAGGGGGGTTAACTAGAAACATTAAATCCTAATCAAAAGAGGTCAATATACAAACAATAATAACAAAAAATAAACTTTATTCATCCTACTAGACGCAATTTCTTTGTTTTAGATCGTGGTTACGCCTAATATAAGGAAAGTCGTAAGATATAGTTGAAGATCATTTATTATTGTTTTCAATAGACTCACAAAGCATCATAGATGTTATGAGGATGTTGAAAACCATTCACACAGTGCAGTTTAAGGTTGACAAATAACTGTCCTCAGTAAAAAATAGTCTTACTCTTGAAAAGGTAATCAACATTGAAATAGCATTTTGGAAGTTGTAATCAGTGATGACGAGAAAACCCAGTTGTAGGGAAAAATATATATGTAAAACGGCTGGTTTGGGTGAAAAAAAAAGTTTTATGTAGGTTTGTGAACCTGACGATGACCGAAATGTTGTTCGGTCCTTTACAATTTTCTCAACCCAAACGTTTATATATTTTGAAAGTTGTATTGAATGTTTCAAAACAAAACATCGAGTCCTTGAAGTTGAATATGAAGAATTGGTCTGACGAGTGTGTGTGTTTTCTTTTAGGAAAGCCACAAAGGCTATCTGCTCAGCCCACCGAGGGGAATCGAACCCTGATTTTAGCGTTGTAAATCTGGAGACATACCGCTGTACTAGCGTGGGGCTGGTCAAACGAAATATATTTGGTTCACAGTTGCCAACAAAGCAACAGCAACAACCCTTCTCTACTTCAATTCGTGATGACGAGACAACCCATTTGTAGAGAAAAATATATATTTAAAAAACACAAAAGTCACTTTCAAAAGTTTTCGAACGCTGTAAATCAAATAAACACAACATAACCATAAAAAAATAGCAAAATACTAAATAAACAAACAAACTTAAAATTGAAGAAGCTTTACTTATACAACAACTCTAGCCCAAAATTAACCAATACAAAGGAACACCTTTATAACTATATTAATAATATAATATAATACAATCAAACCTTCTAAGTACGCCTCTACATTTCTACACTCAGTTGCATAACCCCCTTCAAACATGTAGTCAGCTATCGGTCAGTTACCTCTTTCTTTCTTTGTGAACCTGACGATGACCGAAGAAGTCGAAACGTTGTTCGCTCCTCTGCATAGTGCTTTCTCTATCCATTGTTTGTTTGTTTGTGTTTTAATTTCGCGCAAGGCTACTCTGAGGGCTATCTGCGCTAGCCGCCCCTAATTTAGCAGTGTAAGACTAGAGGGAAGACAGCTAGTCATCACCACCCACCGCCAACTCTTGTTCTCTACCCATACCAACCGCTTTTTACATATAACCTTCTCTACTTTGTATTACTATACAAACATTTCGTCCAACAATCCACAGTCTCTTGGATTCAGGAACAAACTTTCTCTATTACTCGTACACTACACATGTTATTGACTGAGATATTGTAAAAGTATTTAAACAAGTAACCGAAAGAGTTGAACTAAATATATGACAATCATTAGAAATTGTTAAAAATAGATTTAATATAAACAAAGATTTAGGCCATGGAGTCATGGAAATAATTTTTTTTGAAATCGTTGTTGTAGTTTGTTTTGAATTAAGCACAAAGCTACACAATGTGTTCTGCCCACCACGGACATCGAAACCCGGACTTTAGCGTTGTATGTCCGCAGACATACCGCTCAGCCACTGGGAGGCTTGTTTTTGTGCCAGACTGTATCGAAAGCTTTTTTGTATGTCTAAGAATATCGCGACTGTGGCTTGAAGTTTATTGAACCCTGTAAAGCTTGTTTCCACAAGTCGTACAAGGTGATTTGCAGTTTGCCTATTTTTGCGGCCTGCATTCTGAATATTGGATAAAATGTTTTCGTTTTCTAGTTTCCAGAGCAATCTCGAAGTGATGTTTTTTTCCATTAGTTTACCAATACAATTTAATAAACTAATTGGTCTAAAATCACTAGGGTGGTGCGAAAGAGATCCTTTCTTGGAGATTAGAGTAATAATATCAGATTTCCTTTCATTAGGTAGATAACCTGAGTAAAAGGAGAGGTTAAACAGATTAGTAAGATGTGAGAGGAGTTCGTTAGAAGCATTTTTTAGAATGATATTTGGTATGCAGTCTTCCCCAGGTGTTTTATTTTTAAGTTTTCTAATGTATAGCTTGATCTCCGGTGTAGTTATTGGGGATGTTATATTATTAGTCGTGTGGATATGAGTAAGGTCGACTGGAAACTTGACTGAAAAAAGTTCATTATTGTCTGTGATGGTAGAGTTTATGTTGGTCTCGTGATGCCTGTTGAAATTTATGTGTAGTGGCGTACAGAAGGTGTGTTGGAAGTATTTGGCGAATAGGTCAGTTTTTTCCCTGTCATTGTTGGCGGTAGTATTATCGTATGAGATTACTCCGGTGTCAGTATTTTCGCGACATATATTTTTAAAAGTTTTCCAAAAGGAGGCGGTGTTAGGTTTAAGGTTATCGAGTTTGTTACAAAAGTTGCTCCAATTTTCCTTTTTGTTGTGTTCTTATGAGGCGTTCTAAGTTGTTTTTTACTTTGTTAATTTGTGGTTTAAGTAATGGGTTGCGTGTAACGATGTATTCGCGGCGAAGTTTTCTTTTTGCGATTATTAGAGAATGGATTTCGGGTGTGAGTTTCCAGGTGTTAGGTGTGTTTTGTAAAGGTTTGGTTGGGACTATTTGCTGAATGGTTTTATATGGAAGTGGAAATTTCTTGATAGTAACGTTCAATGTCATCCTTGGTATTTTCGACGTTTAAGTATTCAGGGAGGAGTGCGTTTAAGGTACGGTTAAAGGATAGCCAATTAGTCTTAGAAAAGTTGTAAGAATTGTTAGGGGTTTTAGTGACTGCAGTTCTGGTGGAATTATTCCAGCTGGGGTTACTTAATTGGAAAGATAAAGGGTTATGATCTCCACCGATATTATCATGTACCTTGAAGTTATGTATTAGGTGTGTGATTGATGGGGTAGCGATCGCTAGATCAATTACACTTTGTGTTCCATTATGATGTGTATGTGTCGGTGAGTTGTTATTGATTACATTTAGGTTGTGTGTGTGCACAAAGTTGGCTAGAATTCTGCCGGAAGTGTTTGTAGTGTATCCGCGGAGTGTTGGATGCGACACATTAAGGTCGCCGAGTATAACTACATTGTTAAATGTGTTAATAATGGAGTATAGAAATGTAGTGTCAGGGGTGACCTGGGGGGATATATATATATCTCTAAAAGAGTTATATCGGGTAGTGATTGTGATTTGATGTTAGAAAGTATATATTCATGGGAAGTTGGTACGTTGTGGTCGATCAAGGTGATGTTTATGTTCTGTTTGTGCAATACTGCAATACCTCTGGTGTGAATGGTTTTAGGTTTAGAAATAACCTTGTAATGGGAGAGTTGGAAGTACATATATATGTGTGTGTGTGTGTGTATCTTTTATTTTAAAACACGCCAAGAAACTGGAACACATCTGGTAAACTTTCAATACTTTCAAGGCAACAATAACTCTTTTAAAAATATATAATTCTTATGTTGAGTTTTCATGTTTCTTTTCGTAAGGTACACAATGACAGACCAAAACAGGGTGAGCTTTCATGTCCATTTTTTCGATGTCACTCAATTGGACGGGCCTGGCATGGCCAAGCGCGTTAAGGCATGTGCTTCGTAATCTGAGGGTCGCGGGTTCACGCCCGAGTCGCGCCAAACATGCTCGCCCTCCCAGCCGTGGGGGTGTTATAATGTGACGGTCAATCCCACTTTTCGTTGGTAAAAGAGTAGCCCAAGAGTTGGCGGTGGATGGTGATGACTAGCTGCCTTCCCTCTAGTCTTACACTGCTAAATTAGGTACGGCTAGTACAGATAGCCCTCGAGTAGCTTTGTGCGAAATTCCAAAACAAACAAACTTAATTGGACAAGGTATTAAACCTGGCATCATTATTAAAGGAGGTAAAAGGTAAATCACTCAAGATCTGAGCCACAGACAGCTTTAATTTTATTTTATTTCCTCCCTTCGCAAAGCACTTTGAAATTGATCATTAGAAAAGTAAAGATAAAAAAAAATAAAACTTATTGGGTTTAATACCAAACATTACATAAAAATATTCAAACCTCTTGGGTTTAATACCAAACATTACATAAAAATATTCAAATCTCTTGGGTTTAATACCGAATATTGCATAAAACACTTAAACCTATTGGGTTAATACCGAATATTACATCACAAAGAATCAAACTTATTTGGTTAAATACCAAACATTACATCAAAAAATATTCAAACCTATTGGGCTTAATACCGAATATTACATCACAAAGAATCAAACTTATTTGGTTTAATACCAAACATTACATGAAATTATTCAAACCTCTTGGGTTTAATACCAAACATTACATAAAATATTCAAATCTCTTGGGTTTAATACCGAATATTGCATAAAAACACTTAAACCTATTGGGTTAATACCGAATATTACATCACAAAGAATCAAACTTATTTGGTTAAATACCAAACATTACATAAAAAATATTCAAACCTATTGGGCTTAATACCGAATATTACATCACAAAGAATCAAACTTATTGAGTTTAATACCAAATATTACATTGAAAAGAATCAAACCTGTAGAACTTTATACGGAAAATTGCACCAAAGAGAATCAAACATACTGGGTTTAATACGACATATTACATCAAAACGAATCAAATCTATTGTGTTTATTTCGGAACATTACATAAAAGGATTTAAACTTATTGGGTTTAATACCAAACATTACATAAAAAAAGAATCAAAACTACAGGACTTCATACTGAAAATTACATCAAACCTATAGGGTTTAATGCGGAATTTTACATCAAAAAGAATTTAAACCTATTGTGCTTAATACCAAATATTGCATCAAAGAAAGTCAGTCCTATAGGGCTTATTACCAAATAATCTGGCATCAAAGAGAATGAAGCTACAGAACTTCGTACAGTTTGTTTGTTTGAAATTAAGTATAAAGCTACACAATGGTCTATCTGTGTTCTGACAACCACGTGGGGCTTAATATTGGACATTGAGTATATTTCACTTAATATGAGAAGTGATTCAGCAGAAATGTTTATAGTGGAGATGTACGTACTCTATCACAAGGATTCATGGTTCAGTAAGTTAAGGGTTCATGGTTCATTTAATATAGTAAGTTCCCACAAGGGTTCATGGTTCATTTAATATGTAGTAAGTTCCCACAAGGGTTCATGGTTCATTTAATATGTAGTAAGTTCATGGTTCATTTAATATGTAGTAAGTTCCCACAAGGGTATGTAGTTCCGTTTAATATATAGTAAGTTCCCACAAGGGTTCATAGTCCGTTTAATATGTACGAACCGTTTAATATGTAGTAAGTTCCCACAAGGGTTCATAGTCCGTTTAATATGTACGAACCTCTTACAAGGATTCATGGTTCATTTAATATGTACGAACCTTCCACAAGGACTCATGGTTCATTTAATATGTACTAACCTTCCACGAAGGTTCATAGTTCATTTAATATGGTGTTAGAGGGATTCGAATCTGCGACCCTCATATTACAATTCCAGTTCCCCTAACCTCCTGACCAAGCCTCGTACTGTAAGGAACTTTACGAATAAAAAAAAACAACTAATTAGGTTTATAAAATAGTAAATAAATAGCATACAACGTTATAATCTACACTGATTCAAAGTTTTCCCGTTACCTTCGAGAGTGAACTTTCAGAATGGAACATAAATACGAAGTTCTTTTACAAGAATTTCAAACAAGTATGTGTGCTAACAATATTGTCAATAACATACTCTCGTTTTTAAACATCAGGTGTCTCTGTCAGCGATAGACCTAAAAACATCAGGTGTCTCTGTCAGCGACAGACCTAAAAATCGTCATTTTCTTTGTCAAGATGGTAAGTCTTACTCTGAAATAAGATGATTTACTTTGTAAAATATCAACAGAAAATAATCCTAAACATATTTGTCAATCGATAATAAACTGAAACCTCAAGGAAATATGCCGAGATTTGACAACAACCGACACAACAACATAAACACTTAAAGTCTGTTTAGGGAAAATGAAACACTTTGGAATATTATTATACAGTTTAATATCTTGAATTATAATAGTATATTCCTGCAAGACTAATTCTCTCGCGGGAAGTAAAAAGAGCGCGGCCAAGGCGTTATAAGGCAATTCACAAGTGAGTCTAACCTACGATTTTCTCATTTTGATTCAACACAAATCAACATAGAATAAATCCAGTTTCATTTATTTCTAATTTGTGTATCTTTTCTCGAGATGACTACTTGTGTTCACTATTCCTGGCAGACCACAGTTTGTAAGCAGTTTATCTCGAGATGACTACTCGTGTTCACTATCCCTGGCAGACCACAGTTTGTAAGCAGTTTATCTCGAGATGATCAGTTGTGTTCACTATCCCTGGCAGACCACAGTTTGTAAGCAATTTATCTCGAGATGACCAGTCGTGTTCACTATCCCTGGCAGACCACAGTTTGTAAGCAGTTTATCTCGAGATGACCAGTCGTGTTCACTATCCCTGGCAGACCACAGTTTGTAAGCAGTTTATCTCGAGATGACTACTCGTGTTCACTATTCCTGGCAGACCACAGTTTGTAAGCAGTTTATCTCGAGATGACTACTCGTGTTCACTATCCCTGGCAGATCACAGTTTGTAAGCAGTTTATCTCGAGATGATCAGTTGTGTTCACTATCCCTGGCAGACCACAGTTTGTAAGCAATTTATCTCGAGATGACCAGTTGTGTTCACTATCCTTGGCAGACTACAGTTTGTAAGCAGTTTATCTCGAGATGACCAGTTGTGTTCACTATCCCTGGCAGACCACAGTTTGTAAGCAGTTCATCAACCGATATCATGATCGTACATAGTGAGTTTTAAGGTGAATTTCATTTCCTGTACACCACATTAATGTAACATCTTCATGATATTCAATTTAAATGTGTCAGTATTTAACATTATTCAGAATCTAGTTCATGACGTCCGTATGTGCAAGACAAACATATCTTACTCGTGTCTTGTATTTTGAAGAAGTTTCTTATGACTGAACACAATAACCCTTTAGTTACATAATCATTTATTTTGAATCTCAAACTCTGGAAGAAATGAATATCAAGATAGGATAATTTTCTAGTCATAAAATTATGACTGTGGGCGTGATAAACACAGAAGGATTTTATTTGAAACACGGACCTTATGTGTTTAATGATCTTGGAAATAAATATTTAACTGCTGTGAAAACTGAGGTACTTGTTAACTGCTGTGAAAATTGAGGTACTTGTTAGCTGCTGTGGAAACTGAGGTACTTGTTAACTGCTGTGAAAACTGAGGTACTTGTTAACTGCTGTGAAAATTGAGGTACTTGTTAGCTGCTGTGAAAACTGAGGTACTTGTTAACTGCTGTGAAAACTGAGGTACTTGTTACATTGATTTTTCACTTAGAAGGGGGCACGTGAGTTATTCAGATCTATAGTCTAACTAGAATAATTAGAGAAACCTTCACTAAAACAACAGGTTTGGTTTGGTATGGTTTGAATTTCGAGCAAAGCCACACCTGCGCTACCCGTAAGACTAAAGGAAAGGCAGCTAGTCATCACCACCCACATCCAACTCTTGGGCTACTCTTTTACCAACGAATAGTGGGATTGACCGTAACATTATAACACTTTGCCCTCCCGGCTAAAAGGGTGAGCATATTTGGAGTGATGGGGATTCGACCCTGCGATCATAATATTACGACTCGACGACCATAACCTCCTGGCCATGCTGGGTCACCAGAAAAACAGAACAATGACCCTATTCTGAGAGACATTTTGTGTCATAAGTTGAATTATTATGGTGCCGGGCCACCAGAGAAACAGAAAAATGACCCTATTCTGACAGACATTTTGTGTCATATTTTGAATTATTATGGTGCCAGAATTAACCAGAGAAACAAAATGATCCATTCTGTCAGATGTTTTAACAAACATCGTTGAATCCATTCCATTGTGGTAGCTAACAAACATCGTTGAATCCATTCTGTCGATGTGATAACAAACATCGTTGAATCCATTCTGTCGATGTGATAACAAACATCGTTGAATCCATTCTGTCCATGTCATAACAAACATCGTTGAATCCATTCTGTCGATGTGATAACAAACATCGTTGAATCCATTCTGTCCATGTGATAACAAACATCGTTGAATCCATTCTGTCCATGTGATAACAAACATCGTTGAATCCATTCTGTCTACGTGATAACAAACAAAATATATCAGTTTCTTTCTACATCCTTTGGTCTTTCTTGTAAATGTTCATGTAAATGATAAATTCGTTTATTGTTATTATCTCGACATCTGTATAAATACAAAGCCTGCGTAAAAACTTAAGTTTCAGTATTGAAGCTAAGAGATGTAAGCTGTTCTCTGTGGGTAAGGATGATCCTAGCTTTAATTAATTAGAGAAAGAAAGGATCAAACACTGATACATAGAAACAAGGGATATTCACACAATTAAAAACATTGTATGTACTCATATGAATGATATTTTTGCAGAACAATAATAACTTGATAGTTTGATGTAAAGTGAAGATTTATTCTGCATTACGCCTGATGACTAAATTCAACACATGTTTTCCGCGTGTGTAAACACCAGTATCTGCAGTACTCTGCTCATGACACTGTATTTCAAAACGATCTGGTTTAATAAATATTTAGATACATAGAACCTAAATCATTTTCCGTTCCACTTCAAAACATAAAGTCTACTGCTTATAACTTATTTTTAGATTAAATATATACACATCCAGTTACAGGACTTTTAGATAGTCATTACTTTAAGAAACATGCCATCTCCATTTGAAACGTTACAATATCGGATTTACGGTTATCAACATGGTTGGCAAACATATTTCTTCTCGACGGTTACAAATTTATGTTAATATTCACCTGTGAGGACAAAAACTACTTTAATATGTTTAGTGGAACGGAGCAACAGTTTATGGTGACCAAAAATGGCGGCAACTGGCGTGTCTTTCAATCATGACTCGTTTGGTACTATGAAAAATGTCTCAGAATAGCCTTTATCCTTGTGAATTAGATGTTGGGTAAATCGGGTAAGGAAAATTCTCCTTGGTCCGGCATGGCCAAGCATGTTAAGGCGTGCGACTCGTAATCTGAGGGTCGCGGGTTCGCATCCCCATCGCGCCAAACATGCTCACCCTTTCAGCCGTGGGGGCATTATAATGTTACGGTCAATCCAACTATTCATTTGGTAAAAGAGTTGGCGGTGGGTGGTGATGACTAGCTGCCTTGCCTCTAGTTTTACACAACTAAATTAGGGACGGCTAGCACAGATAGCCCTCGAGTAGCTTTGCGCGAAATTCAGAAAACAATCAACAAATTTAAAACAATCAAAATCCGCCATCTACCTTCTTATGCTGAAATCAAATTGACGAAGCACGAAAAGACATATTTTCCAATAACTTGTCTTCACAGTACCTCTTTCGGTTAGAACTGATGAAACAACTACAACAAGTTGCAGAGTCTCGTGTGAATTTCTCGATAGTTTCACTCTGTTGTGAATACAGAACAAAGTGAAACCTTTCTTGACTGAATCTAAGATTAGTTGTTAGATACTAAGTTATTTTAATGAAGCTTTTTTACTGATTTTGATACTGATCGTAATAGGATCATAATCCGGGTTTTAGAGGTCAAACAGTTTCTTGAAACATTATTTTATTTCTCCATAAAGATTCTATTCTTCATGAGTGCATGGAAGTCGTAATAAATTATCCGTTTATTAGCTTCAATTTGAAGGATGCTACTAACTCAGTATTAACTAGACAAAATTAAAGAAGCAGATAAATTGGAAGCACGTTGTACAAGCCACAACACTATAAGTGCACAATTGGCAACAGAAAATACATTATTTCTAGACATATTTTTCTCTCATTGTTTCAGAAAAAAACTTAAACGTGTATTTCTTATGTTGGTTTATTTATTTCATTAGTGATATGAATATTTCTTTAAGTAAGGTTGTTGTATTCTTACAGTCTCACAGAGGTTAAAACACTAACTTATGAACGAGCTCTACTCTAATGTCTTCTTATTCACCTTTTGTTGTAAGACACAAATTCACATCTCGGAGGTGTCAAAAATAGTTATTAAACAAATTATATTTAGACGTTAAGTTATTGTACATCATAGTATTAATGAATTATATGGATGTATTAGGTTTGACAAATAAACAAATACATGTAATTAAGACAAAAAATACAACTTTTATTAAATCGATTACCCTCTTATTTATTTCTTTGACACTCGTGTTGTTCATACCTTAACTTTTCATAAACTTCATATAACAAATGAGTTTCACTCTTCGATGGGTTGACAATTTATAATGCTAAAATTTGGGTTTTGAATTCCCTGAGTAGGAAAAACTGCAAATGGTTCGTCCACTTCATTGCTTTGGACTTGACAATTGACCAACGTGCCCCTAGCAGCATAGCGGTATGTCTGTGGATTCACACTGCTAGAAACTGGGCTTCGATTCCCGTGGTAGGCAGAGCACAGCTTACCCATTGAGTAGCTTGTGCTTAATTTCAAATTAATCAACAAACGTTTAGCGTGCTTATCTTTTACACGTGCTGCCATCTGTTATGCACGTCTCGTACTATGAATAATTTCTACATATTTATCTTGCTGTTCAAGAAATGCTCATTTTCGGACGTTTCTCATTGTGCAAAGAGCAAAAAAATAATAACTGGATCGGTAGGATTAAGGATTAAAGAATTCTTTATCGAGATTTATTTTAATTTCCATAAATAATTCTAGTATTAAGAGTTCTACTTACAGTTTACATTAAAATGATTTCAGTATTTTACGTTTTGCAGTCCACTTAAGTGAAATCAATATGAGCAAAGCAAAGTTTGAAGAAAAAACAGCAAAAAAGGTAAAACAATATTAGAAATATACGCTCATGAGGAAGATATCGCGCTGTTATACATATATCACAAGGTACGACTTGAAATTATTATTATTCACAAGCTTTCTCTTGTAATTCCAAAAGGTGCTGGTCATAAAGAAAAGATGGAGGATTAACACACTGAACTTTATTTTTTTAACATTCATAAATTTTGTATTTTACATTTTTCAAAATTATCTTTCTTATATGTTTAAATATTAGCATGAAGTTAATCGAGAGGTTAAACGCAAACGTTCACGAACTTGGCAGGGGTTTAGTTTATAGAGAGGGAAGTTTTGAGAATTCCCACCCTCACTGAGGAACGTTGTGGTTTGTCTGCGTCCCCTCACGTGAGAGATTATTTAACTGTACTTGAAACTTTGCCTGTATTTAATTTTTACTTTTTTAAGGTATAAAAAATCGAGAGTTATCTGCGTCATCCATAATACTCAACAGATACACTGGAGTGAAGACAGCTGATCAACAAGAAAATCTCCAACTCTTAGGTTACTTTAAAGGAATAGTAGGGTTCGATTGTCGGTCTTACTGTCATTACTTCAAAGTCATGATGTAATTTTATGATAAAGGGATTCGAATATTAAGCCGGTGTATTAATATTCTGGCTTGCTAAGCACACGAAGCTACGTCCACAGTTTCGGTTCTTCTGGTCTGATCTCTCGTGACTTAAATGCTCAACATGTTGTTATTTATATGATTCTATTACTTCTCCACTGTTGCCTAATTATGGACGATCCGATGTGCCACTAAAATAATACGAAATGTTCAAATTTGATTGTTATGCACTCAATAGAATAAAGTAATAATTATTGTATTGCAAAGTTGAAATCTTAATGTTGCATTCTTTGGTTTTGTTCTTCTCCAGAGTTAATATTTCTTGTCTTAAACGTTTTGAAACGTTTAAGTTGGAAAGAAAAGTTTGTTTGTTTGTTTGTTTTGGAATTTCGCACAAAGCTACTCGAGGGCTATCTGTGCTAGTCGTCCCTAATTTAGCAGTATAAGACTAGAGGGAAGTCAGCTAGTCATCACCACCCACCGCCAGCTCTTGGGCTACTCTTTTACCAACTAATAGTGGGATTGACCGTCACATTATACACCCTCACGGCTGGGAGGGCGAGCATGTTTAGCGCGACGCGGGCGCGAACCCACAACCCTCGGATTACGAGTCGCACGCCTTACGCGCTTGGCCATGCCAGGCCACAAGGAAGAAAAGAGTTTAAAAAACTGAGAAGGCAAATACTTATACAAATAAAATTACCTTTTTTAAAAAATTTATACTAACCCTTAAATGTAACATTTGTGAATTTTGGTAGTTTTCACCAATTTGAGAACGTAGAGTGTCAAAATTGAATGATAAAAAATGGAGCGCCCTGATGGACATTTATGGTGTTGTTTTTAGTATAACTTTTCTGTGTCTAAATAGACATTACAAAATAAACAGCAATATTTATAACTACGATATGCTGTCAATATACAAGAATGTTGTAAATATACATTCAAACATTATCTTACATCAAAATACAAATACATTAGAGAAACATATTTTTTATAATTTATGTTGAAATCAGTGAGTCTTTCCCTCAGTATGTCAATGGTAAGTTTCTAAAATTATCATGTAACATCAATAATCAGTTTTCAACTTCCCGCACTGGACAGAAAGCAGGTAACTCACTTTGTATGTTTCAGCACAACAACAGATATATACAAATAGATAAATAACAACAACAAATATATACAACTAGATAAATAACAACAAATATATACAACTAGATAAATAACAACAAATATATACAACTAGATAAATAACAACAAATATATACAACTAGATAAATAACAACAAATATTGTCAGACAACTAGATAAATAACAACAAATATTGTCAGACAACTAGAAAAACAACAACAATAAATATGTACTGTCAAACAACTAGATAAACAAAAACAATAAATATTGTCATACAACTAGAGAAACAATAACAAGAAATATGTACTGTCAAACAACTGGAGAAACAAAAACAATAAATATATACTGTCAAACAACAACAATAAATATATACTGTCAGACAACTAGATAAACAACAACAACAAATACTGTCTCAATTTTAAAACACATTGGAGGTTTGTTTCACTTAGCACAGAGACAAACAACGGATTATTTTTGAAGTATCTGCTGGACTCTCAGTTGAAGAACTTAACTTTGTAAACCATGAAGCTTTCCACTAGTCATAGAAGGACAGGTTATAAACCATGAAGCTTTCCACAAGTCATAGAAGGACAGGTAATAAACCATGAAGCTTTCCACTAGTCATAGAAGGGCAGGTTATAAACCATGAAGCTTTCCACTAGTCATAGAAGGACAGGTAATAAACCATGAAGCTTTCCACTAGTCATAGAAGGACAGGTAATAAACCATGAAGCTTTCCACTAGTCATAGAAGGACAGGTAATAAACCATGAAGCTTTCCACTAGTCATAGAAGGACAGGTAATAAACCATGAAGCTTTCCACAAGTCATAGAAGAGCAGGTTATAAACCATGAAGCTTTCCACAAGTCATAGAAGGACAGGTAATAAACCATGAAGCTTTCCACTAGTCATAGAAGGGCAGGTTATAAACCATGAAGCTTTCCACTAGTCATAGAAGGACAGGTAATAAACCATGAAGCTTTCCACTAGTAATAAACCATAGAAGGACAGGTAATAAACCATGAAGCTTTCCACTAGTCATAGAAGGACAGGTTATAAACCATGAAGCTTTCCACAGTCATAGAAGGACAGGTAATAAACCATGAAGCTTTCCACTAGTCATAGAAGGACAGGTTATAAACCATGAAGCTTTCCACTAGTCATAGAAGGACAGGTAATAAACCATGAAGCTTTCCACTAGTCATAGAAGGACAGGTAATAAACCATGAAGCTTTCCACTAGTCATAGAAGGACAGGTAATAAACCATGAAGCTTTCCACTAGTCATAGAAGGACAGGTAATAAACAAATTGGTTCGTTTATGAAAAGTTTTTATAAACTTATACTCTAAAAGTAACTTAAGTTTGAAATGTTTTAATTTCTAGCTAAAAAGATCAAACATTTAGGGTGTTTGTGTTTTTCTTATAACAAAGCCACATGAGGCTGTCTGCTGAGCCCACCGAGGGGAATCGAATCCCTGATTTTAGCGTAATAAATCCGGAGACTTGCCGCTGTACTAGCGGGATCCAAACATTTTTTGAAATATGAAATAAATATTTATTGAAGAGGGATGGTCCATATAAACTCATGTTTGATCACGTGGTTTGTATTTATAAAACGAAATGATATTTCTTAAAATGTAAAAAATACGCCACCTATAACAGATCAAATTTGGGTTATTTTAAAAATCCAACCTCGTTATATGATAAATTTTTTCCAATAAATATTGTGCGTCCATAGACTGTTTTTACTTATATCTAAGGAGAGTCACTCTAGTTTGTTTGTTGTTGTTTTCATCTCAAAATACTGCTCTTACTGTTTGGGTAATATGTGTAAGAGAACAACTCGCTAAAAATTCAAATAACTTTAAAGCAATACACATGTGGAATTATAGTTAAAATTAAGTTCAGAATAAAGCTAATTTCTTTATAATAGGACTTCCTTTTTAAAATTCAGATACTTATGTTCTCTCACATACATCTCTGTGCAATTTGAAGTAAAATCAAAATACATAACTAAAACTGCACACTTGGAATACCATTCTTGTATTGTTTCGACCCAATACAGTGGAACCCCTCTAAAGCAGTCACCTTCGGGACTGAGACAAATTGGCCTGATTAGAGAGGTTCCACTGTACATAATTAGGGTTATGTAAACAAAAAAGGGACTGTGACTGAATGACCTCTTTCAAGGGGTGGCCGCTTAGAGGGGTTCCACTGTACATAATTTGGGATTATGTAAACATAAAAAGGGACTGTGATTGAGTGACCGAATCTGAGGGGTGGCCTGCTTAGAGGAGTTCCACTGTACTTCAGATTTGTGTAGCATATTTAAATAGTTAGAATGTTTTCGTTCGGCTTGGAAGAAACTTCATAACATAAAAGTATATTTTGTTTCATGGATTGGTTAGCATAAAAATACCATAACGGAACTATTTTGGTACATAAAACTTAAGAAAAGTTTGTACTTTTGGTTATGATATACCCTCAGGACATAACACGTTTGGGATCAATTTGTTTATCAACATATCAAGTATTAGTTTCGAAATAGAATTAGGAATGTGTTTCGAGAAACTAAGAGTTATTCAGAAATGAAAGTTCTAGGATGTTCAACACCTAAAAAAATGTGCTTTGTTAACAAACAAACAGTGCGACTGTTCAGTAATTTCATCCACACCACATAAATTCCTCTCCGATAACACAAACGGTGTTCTAGAGTTATTATTTATAAGTATCTTTAAAAAGTATATCTTGTAAGTTCTCCTATTTAAAAGAAAAGTACTTCCAAAATTTAAATGTTTTAATTAATGGACTTAGGTTCAGCATGGCCAGGTAGGTTAACGCGTTGGACTCGTAATCTGAGGGTCGAGGGTTCGAATCCGTCTAACAACAGAAATGCTACACTTTCAGCCAGGGCAGGTCGTTAAAATGTGATGGTCAATCCCACTATTCGTTGGTAAAAGTGTAGCCCAAAAAATTGGCGGTGGGTGGCATTGACTAGCTGCCTTTCCTCTAGTCTTACACTGCCAAATTAGGGACGGCTAACGCAGATAGCCCTCGAGTAGCTTTGCGTGAAAAAAAAACAAAAAAACAAATTAATGGACTTATGAATAATATCCAACAAGGCGACGTCAGAAGCATCTAAACGTTTCATTTAGTGGATTTAGAAATATGTAAAAATCCTGTGTCGATAACATTGAAATGTTTCATTTGGTGAATTTAACAATAATAAGTAACAAGTCAGTAACATCTAAGTTCTTGAGTGTTTTTGGCTGTGAAGAGGATGCTGCTAGTTTATAGAACGATTTAGATGATTTAGTTAGTTGGCAGATGGGTTGTTTTCATTATAATAAAACTCAAGATGATACATGTAGGTTATGGTCATTTGAATTATAAGTATAATTTGGATGGAAATAACCGTAACAATATCTAAAACCACCAAAACAGGCTAATAATGGTAGCAGTATTGCAAATAAGATTTTAGGTTGCGTCTTTAGAATATTGAATAAAAGTCCAAAGAGGTCAAAATGTAATTGGTAACAGTTGAGAAAAGGGTTACCAGAACGATGACTGGGCCTGAAGGGCTGTCATACAAGAAGAGATTGAAATCTCTCAAGTTGTTTTCTCTTGGAAGAAGACTTAAGAAGACCTGATTGAGACGTATAAGATTTCAAAGGAAATTTACGGTGTTGATGCATCATTTTTGGTTAATAGTGATAATGGTAGGACACAAATATAAACATTTAATATGAGCCATCTTCAACTAAGAGTTTTATTGTTCTAACAGAATGTTTGGTCTTTAAAACGAGTTGCATTTGAATGGTGTGGAGGCAGTAAGTTTAAGTGAATTTTGGATAAAGCTTAACAGTTAAAAACTCACTTGCTAATGGCTATCAATGCACTCTCAATAGTTATAGGAATGATAATGGCTGGCTTAAAGATTTTTATTTTTTGTGCTTAAAAGTTTTAATGTAGTAAAATAGTATCGCTTGAAGGTGACAAAAACATTTTTATACCACTTAGACATCTGTAAATTTCTAGTAGTTGTAAACATTTCTAGCTTCATTGCAATTAGTCAATTGATATATATAAAGTACTCACATCTCTTCTCATGTTAGTTATAAGTAGAGACAGTCAGTATACCATTGTCCTCATTTTTTATCATTAAACAACCTCGATAAATGACTTACAGAAATAACATCCCATCATGATCTCACATTTCTTCCAGTGTGAGAATGTTAACCTTATAGTCTAATTACGATAAACTCTATATTTATTAAACCATAAGATATCAGTGTTCACAATACAGAACGTAACCTATCGGACAAGAAGGTAAATATCAACCCCAAAAAATTGTTATACAACAATATAGGTGCAATTATTTATTAATTAATGTCTGTTACATTACTGTCAATATGTTAAGAGATAATTAGTTCGTTTTATTCAAAACAAATTAATGTTACGTATGCAACGTCTTCTGATGAAACCTGTTTTTTTGTTATGTTTTTTGAATTTCGCGCAAAGCTACACGAGGGCTATCTGCGCTATCCGTCCCTAATTTAGCAGTGTAAGACTAGAGGGAAGGCAGCTAGTCATCACCACCCACCGCCAACTCTTGGGCTACTCTTTTACCAACGAATAGTGGGATTGACCGTCACATTATAACGTCCTCACGGCTGAAAGGGCGAGCATGTTTGGCGCGATGGGGATGCAAACCCGCGACCCTCAGATTACGAGTCGCACGCCTCAACACACTTGGCCATGCCGAGCCCTGATGAAACCTTCTGAGCACATCCAAAGGCTGTCTGTGATTTTCAGTTCTTTGGTGTCATTTGGTCTTTACAAAATGTACGATATCTTGTAAGTCCTCAATTGGCTTACAAATACTTAATCTTCAGTAGATAGTTTAGTAAAAAATTAAACTCAGTTATACTCATTACTTGTTGTTAAAATTAAGCTTTCAACGTAATTAACCGATAAAATGCAATTTAATTTAACACATGTGAAAATAAAAGGAGTTTTGTAGTATTATGTGATAATGTAAAAAGTCATGTGAAATTGAAATCAGAAGGGTAAAATTCACACTTCGAAAGAGGAAACATTATATGTATGTTTACTTGTTGGAAATTAGGAATATAATATATTAAACACACTATAGTTTACAGTTGTTTTTTTATGATAGGGTATGATCGTTTCTAGTGTCTTTCAGTTATCCGTCTAATTCATAGTCGTCATTATACAAAATAAATTGCTTATTTAACTTAAACTAATTTTTGCTTTGCAAAGGTAGTATCTAAAAATATACCGATAGATAGCAGTGGTTTATCGAAGTATGTTTGTTTGAAGTCGAGCACGCGGGTCGTGTGTTATGAGTTGCAGTTATTTATCAAATACGATAAGCAAAAAACGTAACATGTGTTAATGAAATCGTCTGGAATAGTGTTTGCTGTTTCGATACCAAAAAAATATTTTGCATCTATTGCTATTCAAGTTAGTGAAGTTTCGATATAAACTGATATTTATCACTGCCCGTTAAAATTATTATCGAGTGTAATACAACGTCTCTCATTGTCCAATCAGGAGTAAGTTAATCGTCCCCTGTTTAAAAACAAATTAAAATGACTCGCGTTCCTCACTTTCAATTCATGGATGCATTAAAGAGTGACAGTCAAATCCTCCTATTTGATTAGAGTAAACTAAGGGTTAGAAGTGCTAACGTTGAAGTTCATTTATTAGCTGTCTTCTTTCTAGTCTTTCCCATGAAAATTAGGGTCGAATAGTACGCTATGCAGTTTTTTGTGTGAATATTCGAAAGGGGTCAAACTAAACGACCTCAAAATGAAGGAAAACAAAAACTCAAGCAATAAATTTCCAAAACTACTTGTTAATATACTAAAATGAGTTTTCTTTTTTACCAAATTAAATTTCTAAGACATGAATCATAGCACCATAATAATTTAATATGATAATATAACTCATTCGTTTACGCTGACCTTCAAAGAAACGTGAAATAAGCCCCCTAGTGGCACAGATGGATATCTGTGGACTCACATCTCTAGAATCCAGGTTTATATACCCGTGGTTGGCAGATCACAGATAGCCCATTTTGTAGCTTTGTGCTTAATTGCAAACAAATAAACCATAAAATAATTTCAAGTGTTTGCTTAGAGGTAAAAAATTGCGAATCATATTTATACATCATTCACCCTATAATAGTTTTTAAGCCTAATTTTGAATAAATTTTGTTCTTCAAGACTTTCGAAAAATAATGTTTTGTTTTGTATTTAATCTGAAAACGTTATTAAATAAAGAGAAATTAGAAAAGTTTTATGTGACTTATACAAGCTGAGGTCCTTTGTCCGGATAATGAACTTAAAAATAAAATGCGTGGGTTGATGCTATAATAAACAACAGAAAAGTCCTAACTTTCACACAATTTATTTATAACATAAAATATTATTACATTCCCCGTTATAATCTTACCAAAACTGTCTATAGGCTATGAGAACTCAATATTTGTATCTTTAAACAAGGTATACACTGTGCAATGGTCAGTGTGACTTTGCAGGAAGAGGTAGTGGCCAAAGTTGTGGCAGAATGGACACTTTCTTTCACCCGCTTTCAACACCGGGATCCTAAAGTTCTTTCACAGTGTTTCATGTAATTAATTAGCATAGGTCATTGGCTGAAGAAGTGTCTTACGGACCGAAGTTGAAAGGTCACGGATCAAAGAAGGAAGTTAATATATCTCAAAGGCTCTTCTTATCAGCATTGTTGTGGCTGTTGAAGCAGAAACTTCAGTTCAGTTTATGTATTATTGTTATAAGTATGGCCATTTTTTTCATTTAATTTCACCACAAGTAATACTATAGCTCTGTCCGAGACATGTAAGACGTTTATACGGCCTTTTATACACTGCATGTATGATGTGTTATGGAAAATGTAATATTCTTTATTTTTTATTGGGTTATATATATAAGACGTGGCGCCATCTATGAATATAGCTGACGTTAACGTACATCAAAGATAATTCCATATATATCTATTGAAACAGGGAACTTAAAAAGCTTACATCATTACATACTTCGATGCCAAATCTCGATCCCACAACAATTTCCAAGGTTAAATTTACAATTCAACTTACTTTTCATTGTTAGTATCACTCATGTTTTAATTTCTCTGCACTGGTATTATTTTCTGCATATTACATCACATTATCACTTTTTCTATTTCCCACCGTGTTTTGCCATTTCTTGATTTTTATTTTTATATTGTCTTCATAAACATCTCGCTCAGATCTCTTCTAACTCTTCGTTTCTCCAAGAGAAAACGATTTAAAATATTTTAATCTATTATTACATGACAACCCCTCCATCCCAGTCACCGTTGCAGTAACTCACCTATGAACCATTTTCAATAATTGAATATCTTTTTCTAAGGTGAGAAGCCAATAACTGAACACAATGTTCAAAATGTGGTACGCCACCTATGTAATGAAATGATAACCGCTTTAGACTTATATTCAACATTTCTTTAGATACAACCTAAAATTTTATTTGCCTTACCACTAGCAACAGCACACTGCTTGGATGTCTTTAGAGTCTGATCAATTACAGTGGAGCGCCGTTAAGCCGCGGTATTTGGTGGTGGGAGAGTCAACCTGCTTAACCGCGGCTTAAACCTTTGTGACTGAAAAGCCGAAGTCGCCAACAGCTCCGCCGAGGAGCTTCATCCAAACCATTGCGTGATCATCACAATATTAATGTATAGACTATTCAGATACAATTGACAAGTGCCGTTTTAACACAAACGACCAATGCATTGCGATGGTTCGCTTTTCCCTGTAAAATTCCGTCTTCCCGTGTTACATGTCAATATGATATGCCCAGTATTAATTCAGAAACTGAAGTGATTTCTATTGGGCTTGTGGCCAATATTTATACAATTCCATAACAATATCGGATTATCGAATTAAAAATAATACTTTAATTATTGATCACTTTTTTCACGGATTTACCGTGGATTAACTTTAATGTATGGAGAGGTGTGATTCGGTAACAATGGCGGCCTCCATAAAGCTGACATAGAGAGCGGATAATGTAGATTAACGGTAAATTTCTATTGTAATATATTTTATTTATTTCCTAAATTAAAGCAAATCCTTTTTAAATATCCCCTTGAAGTTATAAAGACAAGGAGAGTGTGAGAAACTTTAAAAAGCCAGGTAGTAGATTTAATACATCAAAAATTTTGGGACAAGACTTGCTACAGCGGCTTGAGCGATTTCGCGGTTTACTGGTCCGCGGCTTAATGACGCTCCACTGTATTACACTAAGATCCCTTTCTTTCATAACACTGGTTATTCTCACCAAAATTATAGCAACAATTCAAATTATGATAACCCACATGTATTTATTATCTTGCATTCATCATAATTAAAACCAATCTGCCGTTATATTTGCCCAACTCACTAAATGATGTAAATCCTCTTCAAAGTTAGCAACACCCAAAACTTTGACATCATTTAAATAACTTATTGGCCATTTCTTCATCTCTGACATTGATGTAAATCAAAAGGAACAAAAGTCCTAAGACCGAATCCTGAGGTACCCCACTTGTGATGTTAATACAGTTAGACTGAACTCCATTTATAACAACGTTCTGCTCTCTTCCACCCGGCCATTCTTCCATCCAACTAACTAACCTATCCTTCACAGGTACATAAACAATTTTACAAGATTTTTTATGTGTCAAATGCTTTCTGAAAATCATAACCATTAACTTTTTCAAAGATAGTCAAAAGAATTGTAAGAAAATATTTTCCCTCAGCGAAGCCATGTTGAACATCCAAAAACTTTTAAACTTAGTTAAATGACCTAGCAACGCTTGTTTTAACATATTTTAAAATCTTTTTCCGCAAGTGATGTAGGACTAATGGGTCTATAATTATTGGAATAGTTTTATCACCTTCCTTAAAAGGAGGAATTCCATTAGTTAAATTCCAACCATTCAAGGACTGACAAAAATTATAGTAAATAACTCATATATCCGATTTTTAACTTCCTTCAAAGCCATTGGGAGAATGTTATCTGTCCCAGAAGTCTTATCATTTTTTTAACTTTTCAATTTTCCTTAACCAGATTTCTTAGAATTAATGCAGTAATCTTATCCCAATTTCTAGACCCGACTCGTAATCTGAGGGTCGCGGGTTTGTATCCCCGTCACACCAAACATATAGGCGTTATAAAGTGACGGTTAATCCCACTATTCATTTGTAAAAGAGCAGCACAAAAGTTGTTGGTGGTAGTGACGACTAAGCTACCTTCCCTTTAGTCTGACACTGCTAAATTAGGGACGGATAGCGTGTAGCTTTGCGTGAAATTCAAAAAACAAACAACTGTTAAAATCATTTAAACCATAAAATCATTTACAGGTGCTTGTCATGAATTTTGAATGCTCTTCAACCCAGTTACTTATTTGCTTACTTATTCAATTCGTGTTTTAAAGGTTGTGAGTTAAGATATGCTATAGTATTTCAGTCGAAATGAATACGTTTGTTTTAAATCAAAATCACATTGAGCCGCTTGCAGCGTCCTCTGCAGGGAATCTACCCCTGGATTTTAGTGTTTTAAGTACTAAAACTTATGGTTTTATGTTATTTTTACATTATTAGTCTATATAAAGTGTAAGTGTTCTGAAAATCTTATTGGATTTAAACTCCTATTGATGGCTCTTTGAATAAAGTAATTTAACTGTGAGTGGTGATAGAAAACTAGGGCTAAGTATTATGAAATGTGTCATTTTCTTGTGGTATATTTTCTCAGAAACTTAGAAATTTTGCGTTGAATATAAAACTTCCGTCAGATAATCTAATTTTTAAGATGAATCAGAAACATTTCAATCGAAAACTGGTATTTTAGTGTTTAAAAAGTAAAATGTTAATTTTAGGCACACAAAGCAGAAACAGATATCGTTCCCAATTGTCATTTTTGTTTCTTTATCATTTTCCTATCCTTCAAGACAGTTGTTCTAATAATGTAAATCACACTTTTCTAATTATAATCAAATGAAACATCGTTAAGTCCTTCAACTATAACGACGTTTGTTTTTGAATTTCGTGCAAAGCTACTCGAGAGAAAGCAGCTAGTCATCACCACCCACCGCCAACTCTTGGGCTATTCTTTTACCAACGAATAGTGCGATTGACCGTCACATTATAACGCCCCCACGGCTGAAAGACTTTTGTTGCTGTTTTTTTCGTTTCCAAAACTAAAATGCAAAGTAAAAACATTAGTAGCAAATTAGTCAAATTTGAATTTGCTAGAATATTTCATGTTATTTCTATAAATATCTCTTCCCTGAAAACAACTAATTCAGTAGAAGCATAATGAATGTCTAGATATTTTGAACCCAAAATGTATTAGCCCGAAGTGTTATTAGTAGTCGTGTCATATCATAGTTTATAGAGAATTATCCTTATTTCTTGAGTCGAAAACGAGGTTTATTTTAAAATTTGTTTGACGTTCATTAATATTTATAGATATGCATAACTTCATATAAACTAGATAAACATTTTGTACAAGGATTATTTACCACATATAAACATGTGTAGCATGATCATTTACCATATACCAACACACATTAGAGGTTCATTTACAACATGTAAACAAGTGTGAGTGAATCATTTACCACATGTAAACATGTATAAGAGAGCCATCCATTATATGTAAACATGTGTAAAAGCATCAGTTAGCACGTGTAAACATGTTTAAGAGAGACGTTACACTCGTTTAAAAGATAATCAACGTAAGATTTTCTTCTTTAATTAAGAAAAAACACTTTATAACAACTTACAATTTGTATTATAACAATAATCAACTTCAGTAATATACACCTTCACATGTTTGTGTCCACTTTTCCACTTTAACTATCTGTATTGTTTAACTGGATAAGTTAACAAGTCGAACACCGACATGTAATGAAAAAGAGGCAAAGATAAACACATTTTGATCATTTTTCAGACGTTTTCCTCGTTAGGTTTTTAAACGTTTCAGTCAAGAAATCAGATAAATAGAGTTTCAAGTTAAGCTGTTTTCTCTCCTCCAATGGTTTAGTGATGAGTCTAAACGCTTATAATTCTATGTTCGGGTTTCGATGCCCTCGATAGACAGAGTAAAGACGGTTTACTGTGTAGATTTGCAGTTAACATCAAACAAACAAATTATGTGTTTTAAAAAGGCAGGATGCTACTTTAAATACAAGCAAAGCCTTAATAACAATCAGCGGATCAGACTAGTACTAAGTTAATGTTCAGCGACAAGTGTGTTTCGATGAGTTAGAACTGATCGAAGTTTTAAAATTTAAAGAAAAACTCCTCTGGATCCTAAATTTGTTTAGAAAATACTTAAAAGTTGTAAAATTGACATCTATATACATGTTTAACCTATGGCATTAAATGAATTTGACAATTTCCAACTACTGTTTTTTTTGGTAACAAGAAGGTGAATTTGATTAGACACTTATTCCATCAATTTGATCACATAGTTTGATCAAACACACATTCCATCAATTTGATCACATAATTTGATCAGACACTCATTCCATCAATTTGATCACATAGTTTGATCAGACACTCATTCCATCAATTTGATCACATAGTTTGATCAGACACTCATTCCATCAATTTGATCACATAGTTTGATCAAACACACATTCTATCAATTTGATCACATAGTTTGATCAAACACACATTCTATCAATTTGATCACATAGTTTGATCAGACACTCATTCCATCAATTTGATCACATAGTTTGATCAGACATTCATTCCATCAATTTGATCACATAGTTTGATCAGACACTCATTCCATCAATTTGATTACATCGTTTGATCAGATACACATTCTATCAATTTGATCACATCGTTTGATCAGACACTTATTCCATCAATTTGATCACATAGTTTGATCAAACACACATTCCATCAATTTGATCACATAGTTTGATCAGATACACATTCTATCAAGTTGATCACATATCGTTTGATCAGACACTCATTCCATCAATTTGATCACATAGTTTGATCCTTCCATCAATTAGATCATAATTATTGCCATAAACATAAAATATAACTTTTTTGCAGTCAACTATATAAGATTTAAATGACACATTTAGGTTAACCATTTACAATAATAGAAACAAGTATTCAAGTTAGTAAATAAATCGAAAGTTTTTTCATTATTAAGCAATTATTATTATGCTGTAAAAGTTGTAGACGGAATAATTTTTGAAGAAAATAATATTATATATAAATAAACCTTGAAATAAACTGTTCAAGTTAAGATAGTTTCAAAAATGATATATTAAAAGTAGTTTTATATGAATAATCAATTTTTCAGTAAGTTTTAATAAGGATTATTTATCTTGTCTTTAACCAAAGTTGAGCGACATATTAAATTTTAAGAAAATTTAAATGTCCATATCTCATAAAACTACGTGAAACATAATACAATTTATAGTTTATTTCAATTCACAAATAGGTTTGTCATATGGTATCAATAATTTCACTTCATAAAAGCCATCAGTTATAAGGTGATAACACAGTCAAGTAAGGTCTGAAATTATCATTCTAGGTAGTAGAAATTAGCATTAAAAATATAATAAAATTATTCAGAGGACAGTATGTCTACATACTTGAAACACTAGATAGTGAGTATCACTACCGGTAGTGGACAAACTACAAATATCCGCTTTTATAGTTCTGTGCTTACCTAAAAAACAAGCCACCAAAATTATCTAATTTCTCAGGTTTATGCAATCGGTTTCATCTCCGGAACCTTTAGAAAGTTACAAGTCACAATTATCTATTTTTCTTTACTTTGTTTGTTTGAAGCTGAGCACAAAGCTTCACAATGTTATTCTCAGCACGGGTATCGAAACCCGATTTTAACGTTATAGGCCCATAGACTTACTGCTGTGTTTTCTTCTTTTACGTTCACCTTCCAACAATGCAAGATAAACTAAGATTACAACCTCTACCTGGAACAACATGTGTAACAGGTGTCACGATATTTCTGTATCATAATAAATGACTGCCGGTGCAAATAATTATGTTCTGAAAACAAAACACTTTCTTGTACAACGAACAAGTTTATATAATTGAACAAATAAAGTAACTGAGTAATACTGTTGGTAAAACAAGTGTATCGATCTATTACAAGTAAGTATACTATTATTATTTACGTTCACTTATTATTTACCTACACTATTCTTATTGACGTATACCATTGCTATTTACGTACACCATTGTTATTTACGTATACTATTATTATTTACGTACACTATTATTATTTACATACACTTATTATTTACGTACACTATTATTATTTACGTACACTATTATCATTTACATACACTTATTACTTACGTACACTTATAATTTACGTTCACTATTATTATTTACGTTACTATTATTATTTACGTAAACTATTATTATTTACGTACACTATTATTATTTACGTATATTATTATTATTTACGTACACTATTATTATTTACGTACACTATTATTATTTACGTACACTATTATTATTTACGTATACTATTATTATTTACGTACACTATTATTTACGTTTACGTTATTTACTACACTGTTATTATTTACGTGAACTATTATTATTTACGTAAACTATTATTACTTACGTACAGTATAATTATTTACGCACACTATTATTATTTATGTAAACTATTGTTATTTACGTACACTATTATTACTTACGTACACTATTATTCTTTACGTACACTATTATTATATACGTTTGTAAGGGTATCAATTTCATGATGTAATTTTCTTGTTCAAGGTTTTGACAAGATAATAGTTGCTTTCATGATATTCCGATAATATAATACCTATATTCACCACAACCCTTAAAATGGAATGATTATTATGGTATGTCTTTGTCGGAAGTAAAAATGCACCGGCAGTCTTTTATCAACAGTCATCTGTCAACAGTCAAATGAACGATAGTAGAATTTAGTAGAACTTGAAGCAAGCATTGACTGCTATAAAAATGACCTAACGGTTAGCGTATTACACTACAAGCATTTTGTCCATTATTTCATTAGAGTAACCCAAGCGTTGGCAGCGAGTTCTGCTCATTGTATGTTTTCCCTAATTTGGAAATGATCGACCAGAATTAAAGCATATAACTTTACGTAGTTTTGAGAGAATTTTCGAAATATACGCTTTACGAAGTTGAAACGGAGTGTATGAGTGTACAGATTAGGTTGATGAATAGTACGCTACGGGTGTCCTTATGACAGTTACTTTTCTGAGGAAATTTGCTTTACAGAACACGTTAAGTAAAAGTCTTTGGATACTCCTGGATACTCACGCCTAATCCCTACGTATTCTGCTTGAATAGGTAAATTATGCCCCCTTTTTACTTTCTGTAAGTATCGCTGTAATTTTAAGAAATGTTACATCACTCTAAATAATGTCTTGTTTTCTCTACGTGTGTGATTTTGTAACCCGTTATTTTGTCAGGGTTTTGTTACTCAGAGTTTTCGACACTTGTTTCCATTTTATTGAGCTTTGAAAGCACGTGCAATGGGTGAGGAATACTAAACTGGGTCAAGGTTATTTTGCTTTTTTGAATTATAATATCACAAAAGACACGTCTGCTTCTAAATGTTTCTAACAATAGCAGTAAGACATCATATTTTAATTGTCTAGGTATATTAAATTTCACTTAAAGTTCTTTATATGTCCATGTCCTTGTTGTTTACGGGTCCACATAGCATCTGGATAACACACACAAGAAGATAAACATCAAATTGTCAGTTTATGTCACTGATATCCCTAGTTCACCTAGAACAATAATGACTCAACTCCTTACTCAGTTCGTGAACCACCGCCCATAATGATAGGTTTCAAATAAAATGGATAATTTGAGAGGATGAAAGCTATAATAATACATTGAGGTTCCCAATGTGAATCATTGGTATCAATAATGTATTAGTGTGAACTTTAACCAATGACCTATGTTTGAGTAAAATTTATTATAGATTCGGTTTTTATGAAAGCTATTTCTTGTGGAAAACTGAACTGAATGGAACGTGCACTTTGTGCTAGAAAGTGTATTTTCAGGATAATTAGAGAAAAAGTGTAATATATTGGAGTTGCTGGACCAGATTCAAAAACCATCTTAAAAGGTTCTATTAGTGTTTCAGAATGAGCCTTAGTTTGTAACCCGGGCCTAACGAGTGATTCTTCCGCTTCGATTCAGCCGAGAGGGTCGACAGTCACTTGAAGGCGTCAATGTTTGAATACTGTCTGCTATATTTTGACTTGTAGGATAGTGTAATACGAATAAAGCTAAGCAGAATTTCTGTATATAGAAGTTTTATTTTAATTTTATGTAAACTGTCCTACTAGCTTGAGGCAGGTGTTTATTTTATTATATGCAGAGGTTTATATATTATGTCCTCTTTATTTAATAAAATTAAACATAATTGGATAATAAATGAGGATATTCCATTAAAACCTGCCTCATTATTAGTTTAAAATATCTATGGTAATCAATACGATATTAAGCCTAAATTAGGCTATTTAAGTGTTGATTCCATACGCTGTAACGTTATATGTAGTTTTCATAATGCTTTCTTATTAACATTCAATGTTTCGTATATATTTTCGAACATAAACTTCGCTGCAGTATATATATATATATATATATATTAGATGTTTACTGCTGCTTAAGAAAATTCACTTGTTTAATTAATTAACAGAATCAACAAAAGCACAACTTGATACTATCGTTATAAACAAATCCTGGAATATAAGATTAGCTATTCTTTATCTTATCGATTATGAGTTGGGATATATTGATGAGTATATTTCGAAGTCATAACCATAAGTTTTCCTTACCGTTTAGATATAATTTTATATCTTTTCAGCTGGATATGGACCAACAATGTTACAGACACTTACCGATAATGTAACACTAAATAATTCGTTTATTACAACAAATGTATTTCATTCGTGCAATATTCACTGTTTTGTTGCTTGAAATCTTCTAATACCGATTGTGAAATATTATTTTGTTGTGTTTTTTTTATTTCGCGCAAAGCTACTAGAGGACTATCTGCGCTAGCCGTCCCTAATTTAGCAGTGTAAGACTAGAGGGAAGGCAGCTAGTCATCGCCACCCACCGCCAACTCTTGGGCTACTCTTTTACCAACGAAAAGTGGGATTGACCGTCACATTATAACGCCCCCACGGTTGAAAGGGCGAGCATGTTTAATGCGACCGGGATTCGAACCCGCGACCCTCGGATTACGAGTCGAACGCCTTAACACACTTGTGAAATATTTACTAGTAGCGATTACATTTTTCATTTTATATTTGTTACTTGTATACTTCCCAAAGCTGCATAGAAACTGGTAAGAAATTTAAGCAAAATCGCGAACACTTGTTTCTATAACAAGCTCTATACAATAAATGTAATTTCTCTACTTTACGTTTTTCATCGTAAATCAGCCATCTATAATTTTGTCCGGTAAATTAGAACTCAGAAGGTCGTGCTTTTAGAATTCAGCACAAAGCTATGCCCACCACAGATATCGAAACCCGATTTTAGAAGTGTGAATCTGCAGGTGGCAGCTCAAAAGGAAGACAGCTAGTCAACACCACCTACCGCCAGCTCTTGAAGCTATTTTTTCTTTCTTTGGCGATTTTGGAGCCACAAGTCTCAGGCACGTTAACAGTGCACAGAACCCTAGTATATTTGAATGCTGCTATGTGGATAAATTTATAGTTACAATTACCAGTTTAAACTACACACATTAACTACTTTAAAATATCGTTATTATGAAAGAATTTTGTAAACATTTAAAACTATAAACTCGTTTAGAAAAAAAGACACAGAAGAGAGAAAAATCGGTTACCACTCAAGAAAATAATAGATAAAACAATAAAATAATAAAAAATGTTAATTATTAGGCGAATATTTCTATAACCCGAGTAAAGCAGTCACCATTCAAATAGTGTTAAAGAAATGTCTTGATATTTATATATTTTCTATACATTCTATGTAGTGTAAAATTATCTTTAGCAAAGAGCATAAAATAGACAAGTTTAATCCTGAACTTCAGAAATTTAACTCAACCATAAACTTTCATGGTAACTAAAGCTATACGACACAGAATACGATCTTGTTGTAGAATGAGTTAACAATCTGCAGGTTATTTCAAGTACGTAAGCTTACCTTAGCCCCACTAGGGGGGACAAAGTGGTGAGTAAGTGATGAAAATTATATCTACTGAAACTATCGATTAAATTGTAAGAAAGTTTATTAGATGTGAAACCATTACAACAAGCTACTTAACCATACTTTATACAGAAATTAATATTGATTCCATAGTAGTAAATGTGACCCAATTTTACACATCAGACTTAGACAACAGATCACTGAATTTTATAATGGTATATTCACAATTTCTTTTTCCATAAATACACATTGTAGTCACAAACACATTTGATTAGCACCATTACTATCTATTGTTTAGTTTCACAGGTACGGTAATAATATAATGACTGTAGCTACGTTTCTACATTACATATATATAAGGGACTATCGAGCAAAGAGTTATTGGTTTGTGTCCCGTTATCGAAGCATCGTATTTTGAAGCTATGGATGTGTTATAGGAGTAACAATTACATTTCATTATTCGATTAGATAAATCCAAGAGTTTCCAGCGGTTGCTGGTTTTTGTTGTTGTTGTGTTTTTGAATCTAACAACTCAAAATTGAAAGCACAGATGTCTCTCGTGTAGTTTTCACATATATCCAAAAGAGACAAATAAAATGTATGTTTGTGTATTATTAGTAGTGCTAGTTGCCACCTGGCTATAGTTGGTAAGCCAATACTTAAACAATGATAATTTGTAGTACACGCTCTGCCAGATCAAGGTCAAAGTGAATATGATAATAGCAAATTAAGTAATAGACGTATGAGACGTAGACGTAACACTGATAAGAAATAAATATCAAAATGTAAATAATAAAGTTATTACGGTTCGATTTTGTTTTACTGACATACAACTTTGACGTAAAACAGAACTAAAACGACAAATGCATTATTGGAGAAACACCTCATAAAGAAACATAAGTCTTTTAAGAATGAAAGTTTGAAATTGTGTTACAAAAGGTTGTGATATAGTTTATATCGTTCTACAAAGAATGATCAGATAGTGGAATACTTGGAAGTATTGAAAAAAAGAAACGTGTAGCAACATTCAGTTTGTTACAATTGATGCGTTAGACCGTAAGCCAACAAGTTCAATTCAAGTATCATGAAAGTCTCTGAGATAAAGAGAACGTAAATCTAAAATCATTTAGAAAAGCTTAAAGATAACCTGAACATTGTGTGGCCTTTCTTTATCAGAAGTGACGATACATTTCAAACATCAATAAAGATCTTTTTCCTATTCATCTGTACACGTGCCGCTTCACTTATGGTCGAATAGCTCAACCATAGTTTCTTCACTAGCAAGAGAGAAACGAGAAATAAAATATTCGGGAGTTGCTCCAAAGAAACAAATAAGTAGTTTTTTTATTACATTGTTAGTCCTTAGCAAACAAATACATCTACTGGCATAGTTTCACCGTCGCCACAGAAACTTAACACCATAAGCACAATTGGTAAGTTATACTGGCAATGGTATGTTAATATTTTTCATCATCTACCTGCGATATAGTGACGAAAAATATTGGACAGTCAATGACAATGTAACACCTTACGTGATTGCTAAGAAAATCATCTTATTCTAATGCGCATGTGCAAAAAATCATGAACTGGTAAAACCGATTGTCTTGTTTCTTCATCTGCAGATATGCCAGCTATGCTGTCCAGTCCTGTCCAACACAAAACAATATCAACGGACAGATATGGCTCATTACGGAGATATTGCAGTGTTTATTAATTAAGGTTTTGTTATTGGTTAGACGTGGTTACAGTTGTGGCATGTTCCACACTCTTTCTGCCTGCGAATGTCAATGTATGTTCTTTTAGAATGAGTATTTTATGAATAGGTTTTGATATAATGAATGATGACAATATGTTTACATTGTAACAACTATAACACATTTTGGTGACAATGCCCTCGGGCCTGGCATGGCCTAGATGTTAAGGCGTGCACTTCGTAATCTGAGGGTCGCCGGTTCGCGCCCAAGTCGCGCCAAAACATGCTCGCCCTCCCAGCCGTGGGGCGTTATAATGTGAACGTCAATCCCACTTTTCGTTAGTAAAAGAGTAGCCTGAGAGTAGGCGGTGGGTGGTGATGACTAGCTGCCTTCCCTCTAGTCTGACACAGGTAAATTCGGGACGGCTAGCACAGATAGCCCTCGAATAGCTTTGTGCGAAATTCCAAGACAAAACAAGACTCGTTCTGGCTAATCTAAGTTCATTTGTATCGCGAACTAAAACTTCCCATTAACTAAGAATATAAGTTTAGATGATTTCGCAAGGTTGAATTCCATGGTGAAAGTCATATAATGGTTGCAGGTTAAGATATATTACAGGGATGTGAACTGATGAATCTCTTATTTATTGTTGCATGTTGTCTTCTGAGAAACAATACCATAACAGGGTGTCCTAAAAGTAGCCCTTACCACAAACAGTGCGATATGATGAAGACACTAAAAGCTGTTTTAATTCTGCTAGAAAACTGCCAGGTGCATAAAGTGTCAGCTGTGCACATGGGATTTGGAAATCGTAAAAAAAACAGGGTAATAAATGAATGAGACTTTCTGTTGTCTCATCAAACCGTAACTTTCCTGAATCAATACAAATAGGCTATGTAGGAATTATGGAGTTTATTGGTTAATGATAACAAGAAATATGACACTCACAGTCTGCCTGAAGATGGCGCTGATTTATTCAAAAATGGCTCCTGTTTAGTAGACTTGATCGATTATGATCAACGCATGCGTGATCAATAATAACTACCTGAGAAAATGAATTAGTCGCCTATTTAGCTAATGTTTCACTTAGGTAAAAAGTATATACTGAACATTTCTAGCGGATAACAACGAAAAATGTTTAGAAGTTAGTGTTAACCATTGTGAGCTGTAAAGTGCAATGGTAGAGTCATTGTGGATCATTATGAAGTGTAAATACCAGCAATGTACTTTTCAGACATGAAGTTATTGTTGAATGAGTTGAGGTGTGAATGTCAGTTGATGAAACTGTTACAGATTGTTTGTTTCTTTTTCTTATTCTTACCTTATATTTATTTTTCAATTCATTATTTTCTTCTTTACTTTGGAAATCAGTCACCTTCCCATAACTCCCTGCAGGCAGTGAAGGGTGATATGGATGTTGGACGTTGTGGGCTTCAGCACCCACATCTTGCTCTCCCAATTTCTATTTTCTATTTCTGTATCTATTGCTATTCCTTTATTTTCTTTCTTTATGTGAGACTGGCTAATGGAGGTTAAGACGGTGTATCCCCACCATAGTGTGGCCCCTACCTCTTCAGTCACCTCCAAAACCTAGGGTACATTTTATATCCCACATCATAGCTTGTATCCTGGGATCTTTTCATTTAGTTCAGCGTTTTTTATTTTGTTTGTTATTTTTAATTTATTTTTGTTTTCGGCTTGTTTTTAGGCTAAAACAAACTAATATAATTAGTCAAAGATTTGGATTTGCTGTTTTCAATGTAATCATTCCTTGTAATTTTGTTTACTTAACTTTATCAATATTAATTTTCTCTACATTGCACCAAACTAGCGTTACTAGCAAATGATGGGAATCATGCAAAATAAATTGTTAAGGTATTCACAATGCTTTTCATAAAGAAAATATGATTACTAAAATGTTCACATAATCAGGATAAAATATCGTTAACTTCACAAACATAAACATATATTAATAAATTAAAGTGTTTTAACTTATATATGTATTGCCTTTTTTCTGTTTTTCGAGGTGATAAAACTGTCCATAATTCTTTGCTATATTTTTTTTTATTTTGTCCCTCTGGTGGGACGGCTTCAATCTTACTGACTTTCAACGCTAAAATCCAGGGTTCAATTCCCGGTGGTAGATACAACAGATAGCCTAAATTGGCTTTGCTCTAAACATTACCAAGCAAACAAAACTTCCACACAAAGGTAAAAGGTTATTTCTGTCAGAATACCGTAAATAATTTGATGATTTAATGTACACGTCACACTGTCAGTCAAGATAATATGATTATATAATGTTGAATATCATATCATTCTATTACATTACTGCAACCATGGGCATATTATTCTGAAATAAAGTTATATCTTCTTTTATCTTAGCAATCACATGAGACAGGTTAGGTCTCATAATGCTTTCGATTACATTTCTCTAATATAATTTAGAAATACCAGTAAAACCTTCTTATATTATTTCTTTCATTCGCACCTTGGGAATCTCTTACCAGAATTAATTTGTTCTAAGACGATTCTTAATGTAATACACCTATTTCATTGCAATGATAACTTGTGAAACTGCACGGTGAATTTCGAATTGGATAGAAATTCTTTAACATTATGGATTCGTGCCTACTGGTTGTGTGGAAATCCTAAAGGATAACATCTTAAGCCTTATAAATCTGTTCATAATCCAGTGTTGTAACCACATTCTACACTCCATCACCGAGCACTATGTATTAACTTCATTCTACACTATCTTATCTAGTATTGTGTATTAACTTCATTCTACACTCTCTTATCTAGTATTGTGTACTAAGTTCATTCTACACCCCCTTACCATACTTTGTACTATATATCTCTTTACCTTGTATTGTGTATTAACTTCATGCTATACATCCCTTTACCTAGTATTGTGTATTAACTTCGTTCTACACATCACTTTACCTAGTATTGTGTATTAACTTCATTCTATAAATCTCTATACCTAGTATTGTGTATTAACTTCGTTCTATACATCACTTTACCTAGTATTGTGTATTAACTTCATTCTATACATCTCTTTACCTAGTATTGTGTATTAACTTCGTTCTATACATCTGTTTACCTTGTATTGTGCATTTGCTTGCTTGAAACAAGACGTTGTAGATATTGTCCAAGAATAATGAAGTCATGATGTGCACATGGTTTTTCAAACAATACGTTTTTAAAGGTCCTGTTACTTAGGACTTTCATGCTATGTTTTAAACAATATCACAAAGAATCGTGTATTTGTACTACTGAACAGTTCCCGGATGATAACACGTGAATATGTATAGGTAACATAGCTTAATCACAACATAACTCCCTATAGCGTAACTACATTTAACAGAATATTTACAATTCACATTAGATTTCACAAAACTTGAACTATAGATATATGGCTATAATTTAGAATAAAATGAAATATATTTTGTGATTGTAATTCTTAAACCAATTGATGAATCGTCTCTAGAAACAAACATCAATGATTTACTGTAACCAATGTAAATATTCAGTTAAGGTCTGCGAACATTTTATCATTTTGTTTCTCTTGCGTGTTACGAGAGGATATAAACTCAAGGAATATTGTACACTATGTTTAAACAGTTTCTGTCTACTTATTAGAGACCAATCGATCGATTTAGATATTACACGTGGAACAGCGAAATGTCTAAACTGATATACGAGGTTCGATTCTCCGCATATAGCCCAACGTAGTTTTCTCTGAAAAATCAACAACATGAGTTACGGTTGAATGGTTTTTATAACTCTAATTATAATGAAACATTTTAAATCGAATATTCCACAACTGAGATAAAACGTATATAAAATATATATTCACTAAATCTTGTTTATTGTTATATTTTATCTGTTTCAGCGACATCTCAGAAAGTGTCCTTAACAATTAGTGTTAAATTTCATAACTAAATCGATTGAGAATGTTAACAAATTAAACTTTACTGGATGTTCAAGATTTGTGCACTCGTACTACTGACTTTTATACCAGTTTTACCATCATGTATTTCATTTCTTCATCATGTGCCACTATACCTGTCTCAAACTTTAAACAATATATTTTATACCAGTTTTACCATCATGTATTTCATTTCTTCATCATGTGCCACTGTATCTGTTTCAAACTTTAAACAGTATATTTTATACCAGTTTTATCATCATGTATTTCATTTCTTCATCATGTGCCACTATATCTGTCTCAAACTTTAAACAATATATTTTATACCAGTTTTACCATCATGTATTTCATTTCTTCATCATGTGCCACTATATCTGTCTCAAACTTTAAAAAATATATTTTATACCAGTTTTATCATCATGTATTTCATTTCTTCATTATGTGTTACTATACCTGTCTCAAACTTTAAACAATATATTTTATACCAGTTTTATCATCATGTATTTCATTTCTTCTTATGTGTCACGAAACCTGTCTCAAACTTTAAACAGTATATTTTATACCTGTTTTACCATCATGTATTTCATTTCTACATCATGTGTACTACTGTACTACTTATCATATAGTTTATGTAACGATATAGATATAACTGTACTACTTATCATATAGTTTATGTAACGATATAGATGTAACTGTACTACATATCAAATAGTTTATGTAACGATATAGATGTAACTGTACTACATATCAAATAGTTTATGTAACGATATAGATGTAACTGTACCACATATCAAATAGTTTATGTAACGATATAGATGTAACTGTACTACATATCAAATAGTTTATGTAACGATATAGATGTAACTGTACTACATATCAAATAGTTTATGTAACGATATAGATGTAACTGTACTACATATCAAATAGTTTATGTAACGATATAGATGTAACTGTACTACATATCAAATAGTTTATGTAACGATATAGATGTATGTAACTGTACTACATATCAAATAATTTATGTAACGATATAGATGTAACTGTACTACATATCAAATAGTTTATGTAACGATATAGATGTAACTTTACTACATATCAAATAGTTTATGTAACAAATAGTTTATGTAACGATATAGATGTAACTGTATTACATATCAAATAGTTTATGTAACGATATAGATGTAACTGTACCACATATCAAATAGTTTATGTAACGATATAGATGTAACTGTACCACATATCAAATAATTTATGTAACGATATAGATGTAACTGTATTACGTATCAAATAGTTTATGTAACGATATAGATGTACCTGTACCACATATCAAATAGTTTATGTAACGATATAGATGTAACTGTACTACATATCATATAGTTTATGTAACGATATAGATGTAACTGTACTACATTCCAAATAGTTTATGTAATGATATAGATGTAACTGTGCTACTTATCCAATAGTTTATGTAACGATATAGATGTAACTGTACTACATATCAAACAGTTTATGTAACGATAAAAATGTAACTGTACTACTAATCAAATAGTTTATGTAACGATATAGATGTAACTGTACTACTTATCAATAACTTATGTAACGATATAGATGTAACTGTACTACATATCAAATTGTTTATGTAACGATATTGATGTAACTGTACCACATATCAAATAGTTTATGTAACGATATAGATGTAACTGTACTACATATCAAATAGTTTATGTAACGATATAGTTGTAACTGTACCACATATCAAATAGTTTATGTAACGATATAGATCTAACTGTACTACATATCAAACAGTTTATGTAACGATATAGATGTAACTGTACTACTAATCAAATAGTTTATGTAACGATATAGATGTAACTGTACTACATATCTTATAGTTTATGTAACGATATAGATGTAACTGTACTACATATCAAATAGTTTATGTAACGATATAGATGTAACTGTACTACATATCAAATAGTTTATGTAACGATATAGATGTAACTGTACTACATATCAAATAGTTTATGTAACGATATAGATGTAACTGTACTACATATCAAATAGTTTATGTAACGATATAGATGTAACTGTACTACATATCAAATAGTTTATGTAACGATATAGATGTAACTGTACTACTTATCAAATAGTTTATGTAACGATATAGATGTAACTGTACTACATATCAAATAGTTTATGTAACGATATAGATGTAACTGTACTACTTATCAAATAGTTTATGTAACGATATAGATGTAACTGTACTACTAATCAAATAGTTTATGTAACGATATAGATGTAACTGTACTACATATCATATAGTTTATGTAACGATATAGATGTAACTGTACTACATATCAAATAGTTTATGTAACGATATAGATGTAACTGTACTACATATCATATAGTTTATGTAACGATATAGATGTAACTGTACTACATATCATATAGTTTATGTAACGATATAGATGTAACTGTACTACTTATCAAATAGTTTATGTTACGATATAGATGTAACTGTACTACATATCAAATAGTTTATGTAACGATATAGATGTAACTGTACTACATATCAAATAGTTTATGTAACGATATATGTAACTGTACTACATATCAAATAATTTATGTAACGATATAGATGTAACTGTACTACATATCAAATAGTTTATGTAACGATATAGATGTAACTGTACTACTTATCAAATAGTTTATGTAACGATATAGATGTAACTGTACTACATATATAGTTTATGTAACGATATAGATGTAACTGTACTACATATCATATAGTTTATGTAACGATATAGATGTAACTGTACTACTTATCAAATAGTTTATGTAACGATATAGATGTAACTGTACTACTTATCAAATAGTTTATGTAACGATATTGATGTAACTGTACTACATATCATATAGTTTATGTAACGATATAGATGTAACTGTACTACATATCATATAGTTTATGTAACGATATAGATGTAACTGTACTACTTATCAAATAGTTTATGTAACGATATAGATGTAACTGTACTACTTATCAAATTGGTTATGTAACGATATAGATGTAACTGTTCTACATACCAAAAGTTTATGTAATAAAATAGATGAAATTCGATAAGCAATTATTTTGTAAAAAACACCAAACACACTAGCATATAACTGATTGAGACAAAAGGTTATGTCTTTCAAATATGTCATACGAAATTTAACACGTGTTATAAACATGACTGTAAACTCGCTTATCCATTGACAAAGTACAACGTTTTTAAACTTGGAAATAATTTTTTTTTTTGGGGAAATTGGAGAGTTTTTATACTTCTATACGTTTATATGTACATTTCTGTTTACGTATAGAAAATACTCAATTTTCACCTTTTCTGTTTTGTGTCAATTCCCAAAGAGTTTTCAAAGCTTCAAGCTAAAATTCTTCACCGTCGTACGATGTTAGGTATTTTCTTCATTATTCAAGTGAATTCCTTACACTAGATATCTATCATTTAGTGAATTTAGAGTAAACAACAGACGAAACAAGATATTATGATTGAACTTTCGAGTTGATTTCATCAGTTTAAATACAGCATCAGCAACTTTTTTGTAATTTTGACCTTTGACCCTGAAATTACTGACTTGTTTATGTACCGTTAACCACTGCGGCTTTTTATGGTCTTTAGCGTAATGTTTGAAGTTTTTCTGAAATCTATATAATCTGAAATAACTATCTATATCACATTATTGTTATAAACATTTCGTCCTGAGTCTGAGCTTCATGTTTTTGCCATAAAACAAAATGTTATGTAAATGTATGAGTAATTACTTTTTTTCCTAAAGGGGACCAAAGTCTGCCGGAGGGGTAATTTTTTAGCCTCTCCCACCACAATGCAGCGTTATGTCGTCTGTCAATCGATCTAGAATGACATCATTTAAGAGATGCTTAACGTGAGCAAAACGTGCGCATGCCATGAATAACGAGAAGAATTATACACTCTGGAGGCTTCAATACATCATGATAATCGTGCTTCAAATTTAAGGAATGAAAATATCTGTTATTCTTAATCTTCGAGGACCCTGCATACACACACACACACACAAGTGTTTTAACAGTATTGAAATTGAGTCATAAGAGAACAAGATACTTAATCTGAGAGATGATGTGCACAATACACTGACATTATAGCACAACGAAACTAAAATTACTAAAGAGATCCAAACAAACTCTGTTGAATTCTTAAAGACGTGTTTCTTAAGTATTTGTGTTCAAATTCCTTGTGTATTGATAATTTTTTGAATACAGGACCACTTATAACATACGAGACACACAAATAATATATGTAAAATACCATCAATATTAATCTTAGTCCCATTGATTAGTGTCGGTATTTTCTGTCTATTTTGCACAAAATTAATTGGAGATTTTGTTTGAGATCAGTTATTTAAACTGGATGTGTTGACAGGTAAAAGTATAAAATAACTGATGTAACGTGTTTATCCCGTCATAAATAATTCGGTAATTTGAGGGCTAAACTTTATACGATTGGTTCATGTGTCCCAAGCCAATTTAATTTGTTGCGACTGTTTGTAATTAAGCAAAAAGCTAAACAATAGATTATCTCCACTCTGGCCACCACAGGTATCGAAACCCGGATTCTAGCCAGCAGACATACCGCTGAGTCACTGAATGTACCGTTAATTTATGAATAAAGTTTTCAGAATCTTAGTTACATTCAGATTTTTCTTGTATTCTTGCTCGTTAGAGGACGTTTTTAAGCAGAATAATATACTTGATTTTTATCAAACTGTGTCTTTTGTAAAAACTGCAATTCTCTTATCTGTGTGAAGCTTTACAAAAATTACCATTTAAGTTTGTATTGGAAACAAATAAGTTGGCAAATACTTTTATATTAATTTTCAGTTTAACAAATGTCTGACTAATACATTCGTACACAACATCTTGTAACCGAGAAGAGGAAGTCACACTCTGTTGTAGGAATCTTCAGATTAAGGGCAACTGATAGAGTGTTTTCCTTCTGTTCAAAACTAGACCACGTTTCTGCTGTGAAGCTGGCGGCAATTGATCCAAGTTTCATGTTGAGGTCTGTATCCTCCAAGACCATCAGGAAGCAGGTTCTCAACCTGTTTGGTGATGTAGCGAGCAACAAATCTTCAGGGATCTTTCCAATAAAGTTCTGTACCACAATGATATGATATCCCTTGAGGCTTTTGGCACAGCATTTATGAAAGCATCTGTCCAGACTCTTGAGACGACTCCTGAAGTTTCAGCTCTGTTTATAAGCCTTTGCTAAGCTCTGGATCAACTCTTTTGACAGGTTTTTACATTCTTGACTGTGATGCCATCTGTTCCGGGTGCTCCTTCTTTGATGGTCCTGAATGCATCCATCACACTTTCCATGTTGAAGCACTGCATGGGCTTACTCACCTTAACCATCCCACCAATTTCATGTCTGACCACTGTCCGGTGATCCTGATTATTGTGACTACTTTGACTGATGAATCTATCAAGAAAGACTTTTCCTTGGTCCTCATCGGTGAGTAGTACTTGTCCAAAGTCGCTGTACAAAGTGGTACTTCCAGAAGACCTTCGAGCTTTCACCTTGTTTTGAAACTTCGAAAACATCCTGGTAATGAGGTTGGACTTGTCACATGACCTATTCTATTGTGCTCTGATGGCTCCAGTTGCAGTTCTCTTGAATCCTGAGGTAGCACGGTTACCTTCAATCCTTAGCTTTGTTAGGACCTCCAAATTAGTTGTGGCCCTGCACTGCTCAAACTCTCTTTACTATCTGTTCTTTTCTTTCCAGGCTGCATCCACCTCAGAATTCTACCAGTTTGAAGCATTCTTGCATGTGATTATGATTCTTGGAGGTTTATCTTTCCTGATCTTCTTCTTGATGGTAGCCCAAACCCCAATTTTGTCCCTCTGACTGTACAGGGTCTTCTTCATTGAAGGAGTGACATGATGGTGCTGGTAAAATAAGCTTACCTCATACAGGAAGTGGTCACTCCCAACTTGGTAGCTCTTTATCAAAACAGCCAAATCCCTGGCATCTTCAGTTATCAGAGCAAGGTCAATCACTGTGTCAGGGTCCCCATATCTCTCCGCAAGCCTTGTAGGTTCTCCAGTGTTGAGGATGCAAAGTGATCGTAAAATAGGAATGTTGTGGAATATTCAAGTATTTGTTTGTTTGTAGTTAAGCACAAAGCTATACATTGGGTTATCTGTGCTTTGCCCATCAGCAGTGTGAGAACCCGGTTTCTAGCATCATGAGACTGCAGGTATATCGCTATGTTACTGGGGTCGTAATATTCAAGAAAAACAACATGTAACGAATTAAATAGCGTATGTGCTGTGTCGTATTTGTCGAAACGTGACCTTTAACAAAATCACTGATATGATGAACTTTTTTCTTTGTGTGTAGCTGGTCTGTACTTTACTTTTATTGTTTATGATTCATCAGATGGGCGACAGCACTGCCTTTGTAGGGATGACTCTGGTTGTTTATCAAAACGGTATTTTAAATATCTCTTTAACAGGTTATCAATACTACAATAAGCAACCTGTGTGTGAAGAAAGTCTTTTTTTTGTACGTTGGCGCGAAATTTTAAAAACAAGTAATTATTAGTGTAAAGAAATGATATAGTAAAATATTATGTAGAGAATTTTATAAATAATTAACGATAACTAACTTTAATAATCTGTATCAGATCGCTAGGTTACTGCATAGATGATATAGTTTTGATTAATTATTATTTAGTACACATATGTCTTTTGTTGATTCAGTTCTTGAACTAAAATGTAGTATCAGATTAATTTTAAAGTATCACCTAACTTGCAAATCAAATTGTTTTTCTTATTCATTCATTTGCAGCAACTTTGTAAGTCCTTTAAAGCTCTATTGTTACAAAAATTATAAACCTATCTCTTGTTGATAACTCATCTCAATTGTTATAATTAAGCGTTTCATAGTTTAATTACAAAATTATGCTTTATTCAGGTGAGAACACTACAGGTGCTGATAGCAAGCCGCCCAAAAGGGTAGGGGTGGGCAACGGAATTCCAGGGTCTTGAGCAGATGGACTATATAATTCTTTATTTTAAATTAAGGTTTCTCATATTTTACTACAACTTATTTCATGTTTACTTCTGGTATTAATAAGAAAAAGTGTCACAGTTAACAGATCTGTTATCCTCATTACTACCTTCCTATAGTCACGGGTCAAAGGCCAAGTCATTGTGGTTGTAGACTCACATTTAAAATCTCATTTAATTACTGTTTTATGAATGTAACACAGTAAAGTACTTGTTATCATATTGTAGATTTTATGTCCAATTTTAGTATTATACATTAATTTGAAATTAAACGTAAAAAAGGAATGTGTTAGGTGGTGTGTTTAATGCAGTATTGATTCAAATTAGATGTTTTTGATGTCCGAATACAAATCTGTTCAAAGGGAAACTGACAGTGTTCTATAAATGCTTTCCAAGTGATCAATGCTCATGTAAAAATCTTTGCTGCTGGATTCATTAGTTTTTGACACAACCTATTTTTGTGATAATACATTTTCAAAGATGAAGTACTTGAAATCTATTTACATATCAACCTTATCTGACGAGCGTTTGTGCTCACTTTGATGAGAGGGAACACTAATTTTTAACCTCAGTTAAGTGTAAGTTTGTCAGAAAAACAGTTGTTTCATATTTATCACCAATGATAAAGAAAGACGATTGTGCATCGTAAATATTTTCAATATGTGCTCTTGTGAGAAATAAATTAGTGATAGTGTATTCTGATCGTGTTTAAATACCTACTTTATTTTAACACGACACCTCTGGTCCGCAAAGTCTAATAAAATATATCTCCCTGCTCTTGTCCCAAAAGGTTTGGATACCTCTCTATTAGTTTATGAAATACATGTTAGAAGGCGCCATTGAATCAATCATTCAATGGTCTCATCATCGTTTTCACTATCCATGTTTGTCACGACAACAAGATTTGATGTTACGGCACGAAGTATCTGTCCAGGAAGCACTCAAATTTCTGTTTCAGCTCTTTTTGTCAAGAAAGCAACGAATGAAAGGCTATGATGCTAGATATGTATCTTAATATGCTCGTAACTAATGAACAGCAGGAGTGAGGTGAGGGGAAAATGCTGAAAGTCTATGTAAGCAATATTATTATTGGATGGAATATAAGTAAAGCACAGTCCAGTATAAATATAATATTGTGAACAGTTATCAGCTAATGTATTTTTCGTGTGTTGCTAAGTTAACTTCATCCAGTCACTGGGTGTGTAAATGAGTCTTCGGATGTTCATAATCAGTTTTTATCAACTGTATCATATATCATGAATTCCATTACAAGCGTGTGTTTTTTTCTGGATTGTTAGTGGAGTGTTTTTAGCTCCTAAACAAGCTGGATAGAATAAAACATACAGATGTAGGATAATGCACGAAACATTCACATTGTTCAACTTCTTGCATCAATAGCAGGAGTTCAAGTTCACATTGCTGTTCGATGATGTTTGAGGTGACCTTACCTTACACAATTAACTAGAATTTCTATTCTTCACGAATATTTTAATGAATCTGCTGACAGCAACAATTTTTTGTGTGCTGAGTTTTCTGTGTTTGTCTATTATCTTGGGCTACGTAAGCGCAGCTGTTACGAAGTTGTCATATTTTTACATCACCTGGTTTTGTTCAGTGATAGTTGTAACCGGCATATTAAACGCGGGTGTTTGTTTTTCTACGTATAATTGTTTTCATTTTCATTTCCGGATTATGTTTCTGCAGTAAGTAATATATCTAATATTCTAGATTTTATTTTTCATTGTATCTAAAAATAATTTTAACACCTTATAAATCTAACAAATGAGAGAGGTCTTCTAAATATTTATTGTCACTTTAGGCTCTCTTTGTCTTAAATATTATTTCTTCCCTGAATTCAGTGTCTTCTACTCTGTGTGTTTTATTTGTTGTTTTTCTCAATTTTGCGCAAAGCTCGGGCTATCTGCACTAGCCGTCCCTAATTTAGCAGTGTAACATTGGAGGGAAGGAACAACTAGTCTTCACCCTTTACCGCCAACTAAAAACTTTACCGTAAATCTACTCATTTACAAGACTAAAATTGGGAGTTAGAATCCCACGGTATATACAGCAGATATTCCAATGTGGCTTTGCTTAAAATACACTTGTCACCCAATTTTGTACGTTTATTTAGTATACAAAATCGGTTGAAGAATTTTAAAAAAATACTTTAATTATATGTCAAATCTGTAAATATCTTTTTGTACGTATGTGTATATTTTGGATAAAGAGTATAACTGACTCTAACAAAAAAAAACATAAATTAAGAATCGGTGTTTATACGTCATCAAATAACACGCAAAACGTTTCACACGATCTTTGGTAATAACTAAATTAAGTGTAATAATTGTTTTATTAACTAAATATTTTACTACTAATATTTTTTTGATATCTTGTTTCTTAATATCATTTCTATACTGTGGCTTGATCTTCGATATTTATAGTATATTTCGTTGTTACTTGTGCTTCCTGTGTTATGATAATTGTTGTTCAGGAACGTTTATGTAAAATTTGTTGAAAATCATAAATTATTATTGTTACTAGAGTTTTAAAGTTTTCAACTGCATGTTGCGTGTAACAAACTAAAGCAACAAGAAGCATTTCAAACGAGTGTTAATTTAAAACTAAAGCATTTAGTCACATATGAATGTGTATTTAATTTGCCTTCTTGTAGTAACTTTGAAAGAGCCACAAACTTCATTATGCAAGGGAAGTTTTAAAGTGTTGTATATGTATTTAACTTACCAGTGTAGTTTAACGGCTATCTTGTTATTTATATCTATTTTATCGTTTTAATTTTTTCTGTACAGATACGGCGGCGCCATATCTGTACGATCTTCGGTGATAACTAAAGAAAGTGTAATAATTGTTTTATTAACAAAATATTTTTACTACTTATATTTTTATGACATCTTGTTTCTTAATATCATTTCTGAACTTTTGAGAACGTGTATCATTTTCTCCGGGGAAAATGTCCATAGCCACTGATATCAGTTTTGGTTATGGAAAAGTAGTGTTCTCCACTGATATTTGAGCTGTGGGGTCGGCACTTCTATTCTTTTTCGAGAAATTAAGCAGTAATCGTTTCTTTTGTTCGTGAACTGGTGAGTTAGATCAAACATACATTGTGGTAAGCATTTGTAAAGAAGATTCTGTGCGAAATTGCATGGAAGTAATTTCTAGCATTGAAAACTTCAATCAATACACCCAAACGAAAGCATGTTTTGGTTCTTTGGGTGGAGAATAAAGCACCTGAATAAAAAAAAAAAGGTTTGAAAGGTCTCTGCCTCACCCGGTTGGTTGAGAGGCATGACTCAGTCATTGTCTTTCTGGAATTAATCCATGCAGTTGCAAATGCCCTTGAGACCATATCAGGTTGGCAAGACAGAGATTCTGCCATTTAAGCCAATCAATTATTGTGTTCTATAACACAGCCGAAATTCACCATCAATGTACTTACCATTGTTAAATTGTTTTCCTTTAGTTTACCTCTATGCAACTTACTGCAGCAACAGAACATTGATTTAGGTACTGCTATGCATCACGCAGAAATAGTGAAAGATTTATTCCGTTCACCCAGAAATAATACTGTGAATGAATTTAACAACATTTTCTGTGAGGCTCAAACTCTGTGTAGTGAGCTTCAAATTGACATCATAATGCCAAGGCGGGCTAAAAGACAGATGTACCGTGCTAACACACAAACTACTAGCCCTGAAGAGTACTTTCGTATTGTTGTATTTGTACCATTTGTTGGTTACTTTCTGTCACATATATGTGACGATCTTTCCAGTCACAAAACTCTCCTTATAAACTTAATGTTTTTACTACCATCAAGATCTACCACAAAACGGTCAGAATCTACAGCACAACAGCACCTAATTTGTGACCAAATTAAAGAGTTGGTCAATATATACAAGGCTGACGTTAACAGTACTTCACTAGCTGCAGTAGGTGAACTTAGGGTTTGGTAGAAATCACTTATGAACAACAGACCAAAAATGTCATAGCTGCATATGCAATGTGCAATGCAGAAATGTCCTCAGTCATTTCTAGACTGTTGAAAATATTTGCCACGCTGCCTGTGTCAACTAGCTCAGTGGAACGTTCGTTTTCAACCCTCAGAAGACTGAAAATGTATTTGAGAAATACAACCACTGAAGATCGATTCAATGGCCTGGCTTCATTATACATTCACCGTGATATTAAAGTTGAACCAAACTGTGTTGTAGATGTCCTGGCAAGAACGAACAGGCGTTTGAGCCTTTCATAGATATTCGATTGTATTTCTCTAGTTCCGACAAAACTTGCTGTATTAAAAGTGTTCAATCAGAAATTTGCAATTGATCATTTGTTGTGTGTGAAATTATCTACCATTCAATCACGGATCTTTATGAAACTTCACAGGTGGCAACTGAACTTCTCTAAAAAGTTTGGGTCCATGGGAGGGGGGAATTTACTACCAACTCACCTGGCTACGCCCCTCTTAAAGTTTATGAAATTAATTATAGAAAAAAAGACAGTATTAACACATAATTATCTAAAACATCTCAACAATTTGTAAAAGTATTATTAAGTGTTGATACAGCAGCCCCTACTAACCCAGTGGGCTGGTGAATACAAGAATGTAAATAAATGACAGATATGAAACTGTCAGTTTCAAGCTATGATCAGTTATGGATTGAGTGAACTAAAAAAAATATATTTTAATCACCTAAACAAAATTCAGTTTTCATAATTGATTTATCAACAAGTGATTTCAAAGCAACGACAAAATCATTATATTTATCAGAAGATGGATAATAAATATAAACAGTATGAAATTATTCTTTTGTAAATCTACGTAATTGAATGTGGTAAGTGATAATAATAGACTTGAAATTAGATTTATACTTTAGGTCAGAGCTTCTATATACAACAATTCTACCACCACGTTCAGTGGGTCTACATATAAAATCTATATTATAGTTTAATAAAGGTTTTAATTCCCAATAACATAGTAACTGATCAATCATCTGTTTTGCCTATTCAACATTATTAATCGTATTAGTATAGTCTTCTTTAACATCCGTAAGATAACGTCTTAGACGAAAAATAAATTGACAGTTAAAGCTCCGGCTAAAGTTTGATTTATTTTTGTTGTAAAATAAAGCTGAATTGTTTGTTAAGAATATTTCATTATTAATACACAGTTTTTGGCGTTTTAGTAATCTTCTAGTATACTCATACAGCCCCAGCATGGCCGAGCGCATTAAGGCATGCGCTCGTAATCTGAGGGTCGCAGGTTCGCATCCGAGTCACGCTAAAACATGCTCGCCCTCCCAGCCGTGGGGGCGTTATAATGTAACGATCAATTCCACTTTTCGTTGGTAAAAGAGTAGCCCAAGAGTTGGCGGTGGGTAGTGATGACTAGCTGCCTCCCCTCTAGTCTTACACTACTAAATTAGGGACGGCTAGCACAGATAGCCCTCGAGTAGCTTTGCACGAAATTCAAAAACAAACAAACTGACTGATATTAAAATTAAAAAGAGTGCTGAAAATAAAAAATAAATATTTAGCTGCTATGTTACTGAAGTTAATATTTAAAAGAGGATTAATAACTTGAGGTTCTGAATGTTAAATCACCTGTTGAAGGAAGGACCAACAAACAAAAACTTTTCACGCTCATCTTATCTAACTCTGTCACATTTACAATACTCATACAGAGTTATCTCATGATTTCGTCAGCTACTGTGAATGGCATATTATCCTGACAGTTTGATTATTTTATAACAATATAAGTAACATTTTGTCTTTTCCATGGAACGCTGATTTACATATGTAAATCAATATTATTTATTTTTCCCTATTGTTATCACATAGGTGAGTAATATCGAATACATTCCAATATGTGTTGTTTAGGTGTATCAAGTATAATTTGTTACCTAATATTATATCATCATATAAAAGTTAAATGATGGTCAATGTTGATTCTGAAATTATAAGTAAGCGCTAAACTGTGTCAGTACAAACGTTGTAGCACAAAGCAACTTTATCCCAGAAACGTTTGTTTCCATATGGATTTTGTACACATTTGCATAAGTATTTAAATCCATATTATTTTCCTTTAATACATAGTGTACTATAAAATAATGCTGATGTATGCATTTGGACAACATTCATTTCACCTTCATAATTATGAATTATATCATTATCAAATTATATCATTTGATATAATAGACATAAATACCTTATGTCAGCAGACTTTCGATTTTCCACACCTACTTCACAAGAATAGGACAATCAGGGTTTTACTCAACGTATATAATATTGCATTATCTGATTATGAGAGTTTTATCAAACAAAAGTTGAATCACGTATATCATGTTTTTACATACAATAATCTTACATTCTTTTTATATTTTGTCAAATTACAAAACATTTCTTTCAGAGCATGTGGTGCAGTAAGAGTTACTGCTGGTCTTAAGTTATGAACTTCTTCCAACAAGGCTTGAACCACCACAGTATTTATATTGACTATTTTGTCTAAACAGATTTTTCAGGATCTGCATCCTTTTTATTTTTGTTTCCCTGTAACGTTAATATAAAATAGTTTGTTTATTTGAAGTAGCGCAAAGCCACTTTAGGCTATCTGATGTACTTGTTACGAAGAAACGACTTCGGACTTTGACACTGTATGTCCGTTAATTTTCGGCTAAACCACCTAGGAACAAAGAATGTAGTATTCACATACAGGAACAACATAATCGGCCTGAGCTTTTTTCCTTTATGTACTAAACTTTCGTTAAAACAGTATGATATTATTTTATATTCTTCTATAAAACTAATTTAGAGTTAATGAACTTTCTTCTACAAGTACTACAAAAGTTACGGGTAAGAATCCTCGTCACACGAAACATGCTCAACCTTCCAGCCGCATGGACGTTATAATATTACGATCTGTCCCACTATTCACTGGTAAAAGAGTAGCCCAAGAGTTGGCGGTGGGTGGTGATGACTAGCCTTCCTTCTAGCCTCACACTGCTAAATTAGCCCTCCTGTAGCTTTGCGCGAAATTCAGAACAAATATTTGTTATTCGAATTTCTACAATTACTCACTATTTGTCTCAGTGAAAATCAAGCCACGATTATCACAAACGTCTGGAGACATTTGAATTATGGGTATGTACAGAAAATTATCTTGGTGACAAGCATTCAGTACTCTGTCAACATGTATGTGTGTGTTATGCATATATTATCTGTAATCCAGCTTTTTTTATAGTCGAGTTAATGTAATGACGCGGAGAATCTCTCCTAAAAGTCAATATATTCTATGTGTTTGAACATACTTGGTGACTGATTTTCTGCACTTAGATTTAGTTGTTTGTTCGTTCTTCTCAAAATTTAAAAGAAAGATGTCAATCAGAAGAATTTCGAATCTCTAACCAGAGGCGTCAACCCCCTAACTCGGGAACCAAATACCACTTGTTGTTCACATTTCTAGTCAGACAAGATAAACACATATACGTAGATTAAGTTGTGACATATTGTCTCCAGCTGAATAGATTCACGGGAGGTCAGTCTTATTTGCCCCCTTCCATTCTAGGGCCTCCATTGGTGCATTGGTAAGTCTGCAGAATTATAACGCAAAAATGTTTATTTGATACCGATATGGGCATATTATAAGAATTCCAGTGTGTTCTCTCAATCCTTTTGCAAAATGGCGTCCATGCCAAAAGCTCTATTTATTAAAACGATAGACCACAAGTTCAAACTGGCTACGAGCAATTATGCTGTTACTGCTGCTGTTCTTTTGAATATGTCTTAGGTTTTATAGACCGGGAATACCAGGTTCACATCACTCCGTACCTCAAGGTTTGTGCTAGTTGCTTCAAGTGAATAAGAATTTGAATACTACATGAGGGTCAGGGTATCCCGAATATATCTCTGTGTCACAGCGTCAGGACTTGGTCATTGAAGACCTAAAAGGGTCAGGTGTTGTTGACCAATTTTTCCCTTCTCTAAACATTGCAAAGTGCTGAATAATGTTTCCATAGTAACTACAAGACGATAAGAACTAATTTCGCGCTCTTACTTTGACCTCTTTGAAAACCATGTCTATGTTGGTAAATATGGTAACAAACGCAAAATCACTTTAGTTGTATAAAGTTATATGCTTCGCAAGTAATTCCAATTTATTTTTCATTTCACAAATATTTTAAGTTAGGATGAGATAATTTGCATATACATACCCTTAGAATGTTTTCATAGTAGCTTAAAACAATGTTAAATGTAATGGTCTCGTAATTAGATCACACTATTTTGTTCGGTATATATATTTACTGGGGAGATATGCTTAAGGTTATCATTGTCACGTATGCAATATCTATCGAGTTCGCATCACTCCACTTTTTCTCATATTTTTCGTAAAATACTTTAGCATACTGTCTATCGGTTACTGGTTCTACATTTGCGTATTTATGCGTGAAGTTGGAGGCAGCTGTTCCAGGTATTTTATATGCTGTTGTAAGTAATTAATTCTGTATTGTTTTTTGTCTTCATTGTGCGACATTTATCCAAGCTAGAGCTGCATAACCTCTTACAGTTGTATATATGTTTTATACATTCTTATTATATTGACGGTTGTTTTAAGCTATTAAACTCCTAGCGCAGTTTGGTTTAGCTAGATTTTGGTTTTGATATTGTTTAAATGATTTATACCTGTTAATTTTGAGTGATGTATAAGACCTAAAACTTCAGTGAATGTAGGATAATGTTTTGACAGATCTTTTTATGTTTGGTTAATTTGATAAAGACCACCGATTGCTTTATCTGTACGTTAATTTTAATGCTCTATTTCTGAAAACATTTGGTTATTCTGCTTGGTTGGGGCTGTAAATTTATATGTGGTATAGATGGGCTGGGATTTCTGCATCATCTGCGAACTGTGAATATCCATGATTTGAATCTTTGAGAGGCATGTTGTTAACATACATGATTCAGAAGATAGATCTAATTATCCCTGTTTGGAGACACCTGTCTCCAGAGTATATAACTGTGACAAGGTTACTTCAACATTTATTTTGCATTTTCTGTTTTCCAAAAAGTTTAACAGGTAGCGAATAATACCTCGCAGCACTTCCATTTCTAATATGTACAACATGAGAACGTTGTACCACACGATGCTAAGTACTTTGTATATATTTTGTCTGGTCCATGATACGATTTCTACGAATTTTATGTGTAGTAATTACTTCTGCTTTATTTAAGGTCGTGCTTGCTATGGGGTTATTGTAACGTTTTCTCTCTTTAATGTGTCCTCACTTGTAATTTCTTTTCTCGGTATTTAGGTCCGCCATTGTTTAATCACATTTATTATTTGTTCATATGGTTTCCATGTTGGTGCTGTTTTGCTAATATATGTTTAGGTATTGTTTACCTTGGTACTGTGGTTAGGCACTCAGTAATTGTATGATAATAAGCATGTAGGTTTGACTGGTATTCGATTTAGTTTGCATTTTTATAGATTCATTTTTCTGTTTGTGTTGATTTATTTTTATGATAATACTGAGACTGAAAGTATTCCAGACACGAAAGTTATCACTATCTATATCGTTTCCTACTTGAAAATCTATTGCAATAAGTAAACAAAAATACAGTATATTACTGGTGTCATGTGATATGAAATATGTGAGGGTGTCGTCATTTAATAACATTGTATTTGTATCACATAAATGTTTATATAACGTTCTTCAATTTGAATTGATTAAATTGCAGCTAAAAATTGTATGTTTACCAATTAAACCTTTTATTATGATTGTATTAGTATTATTATTATTAATATGGCATAATAGATTGATATATAATTTTCTATTCGGTGAGCAATGTGTGCATGCTACCGTTACAATAAATACATTTTTAGTTAACATATTTTTGGCCATACATTAATTTAAAGTAGTAACTTACACTTCCTCAACAATGAGACCAGATTTATATAACAGTAGAATTCCTCTGTTTTTGCACCTATTTTTTATTCTGTCTCTTCTTAGTATTGAATATCCTTTGATTCTAAATCCATGATTTGCACATAAACAGGTTTCACTTACTACACAAATATCTAGTTTAACAATGTTAGTAATGCTATCACTGTTGTGTTTCTTAGAAGTGAGGGCGCCTTGTATAATATGTAAGACCGTGAATGTAAGATAATAGGTCTCAAGGGACTCACCGGGTTAACATATGTATGTATGGCGTGATGTGTTTTTTGGCAATTTTTATGATAAGTTCTTACGTATCCTTTTGTTTGTGTTGGTTTCAAGTATTCTGTAATGAAGTACATGGAGATGTTTTTTGATGTTTGTAAATGTCTGTTTTTATTTTGTTTTCGTCAGTCTTTGTTGTTGTAATTTTGCTTGTATGTCGGTTTTTTATGTGTCTTGATGGTGTTTTTGTATTTCATTATAAACGATTTGTACTGTTTATTGGGCGTGGTGGTACTTGTTCTTTCGAATTTCTGTTGTGTTTTCAATTTCGTATATACGTTGTTTTATTTGTTTATGTTTCTTACATACCTTGTTGTGTGATTTTTCTCGCTATTACAACATTTCGGTTGTGATTTATAATTTGTTTGATGTTCATCAACACATAAGGAGCATCTCGCTGCGTGTTTCACGCTTTACTCAATTATACATAATTTTTTTTCTCATTTTCCTTACTCAACTCGTGATTTTCCTAAAGATGTTTGTTCTAAGCACGATAGATATTTCTATGCTACAACATGACCAAATGATATATTTTTAACTTTAATTGCTAACTTTGCTGTTAAAAAAGACGATTAATGACTTCTACAAGCCCGTTTACTTGGCTATGGTTTCGCTGCATAGTAGATTGGGACAGTGGGAATCTCGTTAATCCATTCATGCGCGACACTAATTAAATGACAATATATTTCAAATTATCCAATTTTACGACAGATGCCTGTTGTTTTCTGCACGAACAGATTAAATGAGTCATAATTACTCTTGCTGGCATTTCCCGTGCTCAGTTGAATTTCTTCACTTTGACATTCAGAGCACTGGGCAGAAATAACATTGCGTCAGTACCGTCCGACGGCCATCGCAGTGCTTTGTTTAAATTATCTGGAATTTAAAATAATACCTATACTGAAAAACATTGGATCGGGCTGTTAACATTGTAAGGTTCTGGCCTTATTCACAGCACAAACTCCTTTAAGTAATCCAAATCCCAAAAGTATAATAACAAATGTTAACTTCTTTACCGTGAGTCCCCCCCATTGGTGCAGTGGTAAGTCTATGGATTTGCAACGTTAAAATTAAGGGCTAGATTCCTCTCGGTGGCTTTTCTATAAGAAAACAACACACCTTTACCATCATAGGACATAGAAAAGTTAATAAATACAGCTTTCTTCAAAAATTATCGGAGGCATAGTCAGTACCACTATTTGTTGATAAAAGAGTAGCCCAAGAGTTGGTGGTGGGTAGTGATGACTAGATGCCTTCCTTCTAGTCTTACACTGCTAAATTAGAGACAGCTAATATAGATAGCCCTTGTGTAGCTTTGCACGAAAATTTTAAATAAATTTTCCTGTACTCCTCTTCTGTTAAACGCTTGTAATTAACTTCTCACATATCCTGATGTTTGCTCTTACGTTTTCATCTTCATATATTGTTTTTCACTTCTCGAACCGTATCTTGTATTTAAACTCACTTATAAGATAAAGAAAAGAAAGTTTCTGTGTAACAGTAACTGGGATTGGTTACTGAATAGGACAATAGTGTTATATATCTATTTTATATTGGTCACGTTTAATACATTTCTCCAAAAATACGTTTACATATGGATAGTAATAAAAGCAATGTTTAACTATTTCTTGACTCTCACATTACAGATATTTATTTGTGTTCACTATTTTTAGTGTGTGTAGTCTTTCTCTTTTGCTCACCATGTTATGAGCTATTTTGTATTTAAATACCGTCTTTTCGCTTCTATCTTTTTTGTTGTTTGCGGGAAGTGTTTAAATTGACATTTTTGTATTGTGTTTCTATTTCTCTTTGAACCTTCATGTGTCGGTATTCGTATATTTTCTATGTGTTTATTGTGTGCAATTTTATTTATGTGTTCTCTTTCTCTAACTTTCCATTACTTAATTTAGGTAAACTGGTGTTTTGTTTGCTTTTTTGGCTCGCAGTCTCTGTGGTTCGTTGTTCTTCTTTGAACAATGTGGAGTTGAAACCAACTGTGTAATTATGTTCTATCTCCATTATCTTGTATATTTGATTGAGTGTGATGACTGTTAGGTACTTTTCAAAGTTTGTTAGGTCTAAACCTGTATCTTTAACTGATAAATTTAATGCTTCTCTGAATAGGCGTTCGGGTTTGTAGTTCCCTCTGAACTTATACATTATGTAGTTTATTTTCTTTAGTTCTGTGCTGTTGGGTAGTGAATTACTTACTAGGTAGATTAGTTTAGGATAAATATCTTGTTTTTGGTGACAGTGATATTTTGTTGTCTTTCCATTCATCAAGTTTTTGTGTGAGTTCTTTAATTTTATGTAGCCAGTTGTATTATGTTTGGTCACAGGGACTTAGCCAGATATCTGATATTTTTTATAGGATTTTTAGCCCTACTTATTTTTAAAGGGGAACGTTTTCTGACTCCACAGCTACCTTGTCATAATTCTTTGGTTTCATGTTGGTTCACTAGCACTGCAGAAGCTGTTTAACGTACTTAGACTTTTGGATATTGTATTATCTGTGGTTATCTTCATAAGCGTGCGCGAGTCACTTTTACTATATGACGTAGTTTCCTGATATGTGAGTGCTAAGTATTTCTGAGTTAGAATTTACACCTGACAGAAAACATTCAGTGACTAACATATAGAAAGTGGAGGACAGGGGACGTCCTTATGGCTATAAAGGCTTTCAGTAGGAATTTGTTACAGACCACGAAATAACACTGATGAAATAAGTGAGAAACTTTACAATAAGATTAAGGTTTCAGCTGTTAATAAAGTTATAATTATAGACGATTTTAATTTAAGGTATAAAGATAAATTATTAAATATTCAAGATAAACATATTTCTAATAGAAAGGAAAGTGTAGCTGCAAGTAAAAACAAAACAAATCAGATCGGCTCACAAAGATTTTAAGAAATAAAATTAAAAGAAAAACATCATAAATTTAAGAAATTTAAACAGACTGGTATAACAAAAGACTTAGAACATTGTGTAACATCAACTTTCTTGATAAAACAGAAAATGAAGACATCAAAAAGGATGTATGAAAAAATGTGTAATTTCCTTTCAACTTTAGTACAATAGTTTAAGGTAACTTTGCTATTTACTCCCAATGTACATTTGATGTTATACTTCAAACAATACACAAATAATTCTAAGAGTTGCGAAGTTAGCTAGAATTTTAATGAGTGTATTCAGTGGTAAAGTGGCCGATTTGTGCAGGTAGAATGCGTTCAATCCACTGTCAAAATTCCATCCTCCCAGGTATACTGTTACTAGTTTACCGCTCAAGATTCGATTGACAGTGCAATTGGCAAACGTTGGAGTGAATTTTATCTTTTAAAATGCATTCAAATAAACTAAATACTTTTGTTTTTGTACTTACGAACTCTTTGTATCGTTCTTTTCGTGCCCAATTTAGGGTAACAACAGTCTCTGGGGTCGAGTTTGAGTTTGCATACGTTGGTGGCACGTATGTACGACTCATAGAATTATTAACAGAGAGAGAGCTCTCGTACATTGAGCAATCACAGACTGTGACGTAATGGAGGTTTCAAAATGCTCACCAAAACGGGAACAATTTCAACAACACACTAGCACATGTGAGTTTTGAAGACGGTGAGAATTTCCTGAGGAAATTATATAATTGACTAAACACACCTGCGATTATAGTAATTTTAAAGCAACTTGCGATCGTGAAGCAAATCTGCGCAGTTAATGATGGCCTTATTGTCGAATAACGCCAGGTGTACATCATAACGTACCGATATTTACGTACGAGTACGAGCCATTCGCTTAGGTTCAATCTCACATGCCTTCAATTCATTCTCAATAAGATCCAGTGTTTTATTACTGAGGTTTAGTGACATCAAATCAACTTGCGCTTTGGTGAGAATATTCTTTTCTTTTAGGATTTGTAGGTGTTTTACGACAAATTCAGTTTTCCTTTTCATTTTTGCTTGCATACTCTCATGTCGTTTTGTATCTTTTTTAGATTGTACTTAGGTGTTTCAAACTGATCTTTCACTGGGACAGTTGAACAATATGAATGCTCGACACCTGATGTCTTTTTCTTCTTCTTGGTAGGTACTGGGCAGGTTATAACGCCATTGATCGTATTTTTCAAAAATAAAATATGAATTTTCTTTTCAAAAATATTAATAAGTATTGACAATATTATCCAAGTGGTTTTATACCTTTCATGTAATCTTTTGCGAGAAAGTGTTCACTAAACACCATGTGATGCTTGGATGACTGAAATCCTTCACGACTTACATCCTTCAACCATTATTGACAAACTGCTTCATCAAAAGGGAACCTAAAAATTAAATTGTAGTGTAATTGATTTTGAGGATACACTTTCTGACATTTCATTGCCACGTCAATCTAAAACCTTCTTTTGAAACTTTAAAATTAGGCAAGTAAACAACAGCATTGGGAACAAAAATGTACTTTTTACACCTAATTTTCACCAGTGTCCATTGTCGTTAATATATTGGCTCCCTGATCGCTTAATACTGGTATATTTAATACCTCAGTCTGAATCAGAACCATATCAAACTCAATTCTGACGTCCAATACCTTCTTGGACCTTTGGGCCTTGACAGACATAAAGCAAACGACAGTTTGCAATTGCTCAAGCTTCAAAGTTTTCATTTTGAAAGGAAAGTTCATAAATGTGAATACTTACTTATGGAAGGAGATTCCTGAGGCCTTTTTTACGCTTCTTTGTGCAATTAAAACAAGTACAGCTCTCAGGCATTGTTTGAGAAGTTGGCAGTTCTCCGTCAGAGATATTCGGATGTCCATTTCCGTTTTCACAACAGCGGCGACTTCCCCTTGTCGACACACGGTCACGTGCCCAGAGTTCTGTATTTATAACTCTGTGGTATAACTTCCACTGTGTACCCTCTGTGTATATATTGTTATAATAAGATAATTAAAAAATTATTCAAAATAAGTGAAAACACATTTATAACAAAAATCTTTAAATGAATTTGTAACAATATGGCTAGGTGGTTGAGGCAGTCGACTCGAAATCTGAGGGTTGCGGGTTTGAATCCCCCTGACACTAAACATACTCGCCCTTTGAGCCGTGGGGGCGTTATATGGTAACGGTCAATCCCAAAATTAGTTGGTAAAAGAGTAGCCCAAGAGTTAGCAGTGGGCTACTTCTTTACCATAAGCCACCTCTGGTACAGTGGTAAGGCTATGGACTTACAACACTAAAATTAGGGGTTAGATTCCTCTCGGTGGCTTTTCTATAAGAAAACACACACAAATTTACCATAATAGGACATATCAGAGTTAATAAACACAGCTTTCTTCAAAAAATTATTGGAGGCATAGTCAATACCACTATTCATTGATAAAAGAGTAGCCCAAAAGTTGACAGTGGGTGGTCATGAGTAGCTGTCTTCCCTCTAGCCTCACACTGCTAAATTATGGATGGCTAGCCCAAATAGCCCTCATGTAGCTTTGCGCGATATTTATAAATAAACAAATCTTCACTGGAATTACACATTTTAATGACGAGGATTTACCACGCTAAAATCAGAGGTTAGATTCCTCTCGGTGGACTCAGCAGATAGCCCGATGTAGCTTTTCTATAAAAAACATATATACACATAATGTAAAACTTTGTAGAAAAGTTATCCAAAGCGTACGCAAATCAAAGAGACAAAGAAGTTATACTGAATAATGGATGTATTTATTTGCCTCAGTCATCTTCCTTGTAGAAGGCCAAATTACAGTGTTTGGAAGAGCATCTTTGTCAACTGAATATGTGAAAGCTCAGTATCTGTACATGCATGAAGAAGATTTAGTAGCTCATTATATCCCACCAAGTTACGAACAAATACACGTAGTCACCAAATTTGTTAGCAACAAATGGACAAGAAGAAAAAGTACAATTGGATCTGTAGGAAACAAAATCTGAATGGACAAGTATACAGGCGACATTATAATTAAAGACGTTCAAGCTTTAGATAAGAACGATTACAACTGTAATGTTCTATACAGGAATAAAACATCAGGCCACGAACCAACCAAGAAGTCGCTGTCAACCAATTTTTAAAAGGTAGATAATATGTATTGAATATTTACCTTTAACTTAGGAAATGATTTTCACTAATATAGTATTCTCATTAAAATAAACTCTTCAAAAAAAAAAAAAAAAGAAACACAAAAGGCAAAATGTGAGACAAATTGTTAACAAGTTTATTCCGGGTAGTTCTGTATGACATGTGTGAAACTTTGTACATTCCCTGCTGAACATCCAAAGTCTGCAAAGGCGAAGTCCACGCTCACTATTTGAAGTTTAACGTCACTCAACGTCAATAACGAGTATGCCCCCCGTGAGCATCAATAACTGCTTGGCATCTCCTGCCCATGAAAGCGATGAAATGACGAATCACATCCTGTGGAATGGCTGTCCACTCAGCCTGCAAAGCTGCTGCAAGCTGAGGTAGAGTCTGCGGTTGAGGTTGTCGCCGTCACAGACGTCGGTCCAACTCGTCCCAAAGATGTTCGATGGGATTTAAATCTGGTGATTTGGAGGGCCAGGGAAGAACGTTGATGTTGTGGTGTCTCAAGAAGACAGGGGTAAGTCGGGCTGTGTGAGGACGGGCGTTGTCATGTTGAAACATGTCGTTGACGTTCACAATGATGGGTTGCACATGGGGCCTAAGAATCTCGTCAACGTATCGTTGAGCCGTAAGATTCCCTCGAATGTGCAAAAGGTCTGTTCTGGCATTGTAGGCGATGGCAGCCCACATCATGACGCTGCCACCACCAAATCTGTCAACTTTCTGCACACAGTTTGCTGAAAAACGTTCACCTCGGCGACGGTAAACACGGGTCCTTCCATTCTGCCTACGAAGCATAAAACGTGATTCATCGCTGAACCAAACATGCCTCCATTTAGCAGTGTAAGACTAGAGAGAAGGCAGCTAGTCATCACCACCCACCGCCAACGCTTGGGCTACTCTTTTACCAACGAATAGTGCGATTGAACGTCATATTATAACGCCCCCACGACTGAAAGGGCAAGCATGTTTGGCGCGACGGGGATGCGAACCCGCGACCCTCAGATTACGAGTCGCACACCTTAACACGCTTGGCCATGTCAGGGTCCTTTTTGTTTGCTTTTTATATATTTTGTTACATGTGGAAGGCAAGAAAAGAACCAAGTGACTATTTATTTCTTTTTTGGAAAATAGATTTCTGTTTCACATAAGAACATTTTTAGTGTTTGTTTCTTTGTAGTGAAGTACGCAGCTACATAATGGGCTGTTTTCGGCCGCCCACCACATGTATCCAAACCCAGTTTCTTGTGTTGGAAATTCGCAAACATATCTTTGTGCCACTAGGGCAAGTGAACTTTCTGGACACACTATGTTTTAAACATAAATTCCATGCCTTGCAACACAAACACACAACTGAATATTGTAAAATGTTCTTTCCAGGTGTTACTCGTGCTGGAAAAGAAGTTTGACGTTTTTTCTCTTATTTTGTTTGTTTGGAAATTCTCTTAAACGGATACCAGTGCATAGTTGTCTTTAATGTTGAACCTATATTCTTGGTCTACTTGTTTTCCTTGTTACTCTATTAATGTATTGATGGTCTCAAAGTGTTAATAGCATGTCTGTAACAATCCAAGAGAACAGGCGCACATTTTCATTTTATGTACCCTGAAGATAGTTTATTATAAACAATAACACAAATAAAATAGTAGCATGTCTGTAACAATCCAAGAGAACAGGCGCACATTTTCATTTTATGTACCCTGAAGATAGTTTATTATAAACAATAACACAAATAAAATATCTTTAAATGTGTAAAATTTATAATCTTGGTTTATTGTTGGACTTCTTATTGCTAGACAATAGTCTGTCTGTGCTCTGTTGCTTTATAAAAGTAACAGTTAATTCCGTTATTCGGACAAAGACTCAAACAAATATTTGGTAACAACGGATGATTCTGGCTAGCTGCTCTCACTCTGGTCAGTAGTCAAAAATTAGATGCAATTCATACCTAAATCTTAAGTGACCTTTGATGAGGATATTTAATTATACAGGGTGGCCCGTAAGTCCCTACCCATCCATATATCTTATGTATCCAGTATATCTGTGTGGTGTCACCAATATTCTTGCGCTCATTTACCCACGTACTTGTCACAATACGCTCTTCAAGTGTAAATGGGCTTACATCGGCCATATTTCTCTTTAAAAAAATAAACAAATTTATAATACATGCGTAATTGAATATAACATAATAACGTATGGATGGCTAAGGACTTAAGGGCCACCCTGTATGTAAATTGGAATCTTTTTATGTAATTTTTTTTCTGAGATATATTTTGTCAATATAAATCATGTATCTTTAAAATTAGGTAATAAATTATTTATTTAAATATCGATCATAAATGTACTAAAAAGTGTTTGTTTTTAATCAGTGATGACGAGAAAACCCACTTGTAGAGAAAGATGTGTATGTAAAAACGGCTGGTTTGTGTTGACAAAACTTTTATGTAGAGAAGCGAACAACATTTAGACCTTCTTCGGTCATCGTCAGGTGAAAAAAGAAAGAAAAAGACGGCTGACCACATGTTTGAATGGGATGGTGTAACTGAGTGTAACAATGTAGAGGGCGTACTTACTTAGATGTTTGATTATATTCATTAATATATGTAGAAAGGTGTTCCTTTGTATTGGCTTATTTTGGGGTTGAGTTGTTGTATAAGTAAAGCTTCTTTAATTTGTGTTTATTTGATTTGCAGTGCTCGTAACCGTATGAAGGTGACTTTTCGTGTTCTTTGAATCTGGTTTCCATTTTTCTACTTGTTTATCCTATATAGAAGTTGTGGCAGCTATTACATTGTATTTTATAATAATATTCGTGTGGTATTTGTCAGTGTATTTTTTACATATTATAGACCTTAGTTTAGTGCCTGGTTTTTGAATAAAGTTGGTATTAACCGGGATGTCATATTTTTTTACAAGTTTTTGTCAAATGTTGGTTGTTTTTCTGCTGATGTCGCAAATATATGGTATGCAGCAGTATATGGTTTCGTGATTTTTTAATTCGTGGGATATATTTAATTTTGTAAGTTGATTTTCCAGCCTTTTGTCGCTTGTCTTGTAAGTATTAAGAAACTGCAAATACTTTAATTTAATAAATTTTGTAATCGTGCGAGTGAAAAAGGGATTAGGATCATAGGGTGCTGAAAAGAATATTCCGATCTCTTCTGGTGGAAGCTAAACGTCAAAGGTTAGTATATATAAGGACTACTGTACCATTTTTGAGAAGGTCGATGATAAGTCAGGAAACATCAGGTGGTAGTCTTTTTCTTGGACTGGTTTTTCTTCGTCGGAATAAAAATGTTAAGAACACGGGACAGTACTGAAAGATTCTATCGAACACAGCATCAGTACTGTCACTGTAGGGTAACTGAGACTGTCTCGATGATGAGCGTAGGAATCTTCAAAAGTCATCAACAGGTTGTATCGTTTTCTTGGTTCTTCAGACTGTCCTGGAGATGTGTGTGTCTAGGTTTCAACGTGTTCATTTGGAATAAAGCAGTCGATGTATAAGAGTACTTTAGTGACGGTTAACTTTTCACTGTATCCTTCTTTCTATGCATGGTCTGTAAAAAATTGTCTGTTGGCTTAGATAGCTTGTAGACTTGTGTAGTCTCCGTGAACATGTTTTTTAAAATTTGCTTCTGGTTGTCAGTGTTTTTTGGCAGGAGTGGCTTGAATGGCGACAGGTTATCATCATTACTTTGTTGATGTGACGGATCCTCTGGAGGTTTAACTGGAAGAACTATAAAAAGTTAAGTGCGTAGTCTTGATTTTCTTGGTGTAAAGTGGAAGAACCAAGAGTAAGAATACGTTTAGTTGTGCATTTGGGAGCTGTTTCTACCTTGAATTAGCTGATCGGTTGTACGGTGTTTCTGACGTTTACGAAATGATCTGTGTGAATAAAGTAATCTGGTATAGTTTGTAAAACAGAGTGTATACTTGTAGGTTTCCTGTCACTGAGACAGTGATAAGTCTACGGATTTACAACGCTAAAATTAGAAGTTCGATTTTCCTTGTGGGACACAACAAATAGCTTATTGTGGTTTTGCTATAACAAAAAAAAAACAGCTTCAGAAAAAATTTACTCTGGCCGACATGGCCCGGTGGTTAATGCCAGATCTAAAGATCACGGGTTCGAATCCCCGTCACACCAAACATTCTCGCCCCTTCAGCCGTGGTGGCATTATAATGTTAAGTCAATCTCACTATTTATTGGTCAATGAGTAGCCCAAGAGATAGCGGTGGGTTGTATGACTAGCTGCCTCCCCCCTCATCTTACACTGCTAAATTAGGGACGATTAGCGCAGATAGCCCTCGTGTAGCTTTATATGAAAGTTAAAACAAAATCAAAACAAAATTCTTGAGGAATAGAGATGTGTGGAATCTTTTGGAGTAAGGAGTTGAATACAAATTCCACCCTTTCGTAAAAGCCTTGTTTTGGTTGGGTCGATGGTGGTGTGTTAGTATTTTCGAAGGAAGACATTCATCTTTTCAACGGAGAAGCCTTTAACGATCCCGTTGATCATCAGTTGTGAAACCGTCGAAGAGAGAGTTTTCTTCCTATGGGTAGACGAACTACTTGATGACGGATCTTTGAAAAAAAAAACACCATGGGTGGTCGGAAACAATTTCTGTTTTCTTTATTTCCACTCGATGATAAGGCGAGGATATGGTTGGATCTGATATCTAACAAACGGCTGATCTCGGACAAACGGCTTTTCAGGACAGTATGGATCTATAAATCCTATATAAAGAATTTCATGTGAGTTGAGAGACATGAGTACCCGAGAAAGCCAACTTTAATTGGTAAAGTTCCGATCCATTACAAGCCCCCGGTTAACGTGAAGAAGTAATGTGAAATTAGTCATAGTGACAGACTTGTATGTGGATCATGGTCAGAATTTACTCATGTTGGGAGAGAATGTTATCAAGAATGAATCTTCTTGGTCGCTTGTAGGCGGGTGAAATGTGGGGTAGGGCTGTTAGGGTTTTCATTGTTACTGTAATACCAGATGTAAAAGAAATGAAAAAAATAACGGCATAGGTAGGAATTAACGATTTTCTTATAACGAGAATAATTGTAACATGCTTAATTATAGATGATTTTCATATCGAAGTTGTTTTGAAACATAGTTTTTCTGGCTATTTAATAGGGATGAGGTATTAAGTGGATAACAAAAGAGTGACTTCGGATTACGAGACGAACGCCTTAAGACACTTGGCCATACCGGGCCTAAAGTACTTCCAATGACGTAAGGTGTGTTACAAAAATTAATCATTCAAATTTCTATCTGGCCTGGTATGGCTAGGTGGTTAAGACAATCGACTCGTAATGTGATGGTTGCAGGTTCGAATCCTGGTCGCATTAAACATGCTCGCCCTTTCAGCCGTGGGGGCGTTATAAAGTGACGATCAATTCCACTATTCGCTGGTAAAAGAGTAGCCCAAAAGTTGGCGGTGGGTGGTGATGACTAGTTGCCTTCCCTCTAATCTTACACTGCTAAATTAGTGACAACTAACGCAGACAAACCTCGTGTAACTTTTCGCGAAGAGTTACAATTGGGTCTGTATGGGACAAAATCATAATACAAAATTATACAGGTGACCTTTTTAATTTAGAATGTTTAAGCCATTAAGAGGAACCATTAGAATTGTAATACTGTATATTGGAAAGAAAATTTGGGGACACAAACCCAACAAGAAATCGTTGTATTTACAATTTCAAATGATTTTTTTTCTTTCATTTAATAAGTAATTTAAACCAACATAATATTTTAATTAACAGGAAGATAGAGTCCAAATAAGTTTAAATTTGTCATGTAATCCTATTAAATGATATTTTTGCAGTAAAAGACTCTCAAGGCTCAAAAAGAAATACACGTGTAATGTGTGACTGTAAAGTTAGATGCATGAGCAAAACTTTGCGCCAGTTAAAAGTTAATCTATGAGCACTTACTGATAATGCGTAGATCTTTTGTTTGTTTGAATCGACAGAATGAGCTATGTGTGCAGTGCCCACCATGGGTATCAAAACTCATTTTTTATTATGTCTGGAAATAAAGGTATGAAGTAGTGTTTAGTGGTGTTTATTATTAATGTTATGAAGTATTCTTGAGTGGGTTCATGATGGGAAAACATTATGGTTTGTTCAAAGAAACACTGACACAGCATTTTCGTAACGAACGTTCGAAGTTACTTGAATGACCTTCAGCCATGTTAAAAATTCGCAATCTTTCTATTAGAGTACGTTCCATAATTCTTTTGATTTAGTTTCTAATCTTATGTATTATCAAGTTAGTCAAATAAGTTGACAATGAGTATCTAGCTGACATAAGATTGATCTATATTACTGAGTGATGGCACGATGAACACTCCAACTCAATCTGTTATATATATTCATAAACTAATTCAACTAGCTTTAACAACCTTTTTATTTTCCTTCAATGTATCATGACATCTGTGAATATTATAACAAATTTATGTTTAAAACAAAATGTTTAAGACCTTACTTTGATTTTGTTTATCCAGAAATAAAACTTGAAAAATATTTCACAGAGTACTAAAGGGTAAGCATATAGGCACGTAAGTGGGGTGTACAATACATAAGTCATATATAAAAACACACAAGTCAGGATACAAAATCGCTTTATTTATTATTTATAAATAATAATTTTATGAAAGATTTACTCTGTCGAGATTAATTATCAATTGTTACTTGGGTAAATGACTTTGTTTCATCTACTTTTCTTTTCTTTTTAGGATGCGGTTAGGCATGTACATTACAAAACATTCTTTTACCTATGATTCATGTCTACCTGAGTAGTTCAGAAGCATCAAACAGAGAGAATGTGTTCCATGTCCTAAAGATTATTATTGTAATTATTTTAGATTTTATACCTGTTTATCTTGTCCAGAAAATTAATATACAATTCCAGGAGCTTCCTTACTGGATGCATATGGAACTAAGTTTTATCAGGTACTTATAATCACACTATGAACGACTTTATCTCAGTTATATTTACAAACTATATTGCTGTAAGTACTTAACTATGAAATAACTTTACAACTCCTCATCAATATCATTGACAAGTAATGTTATTTATGTAATTCTATATTATCCCCTTCGTATATAGCGAATGAAGAAAATTACACTCTGACCATAATATGAAGTTCATGCAATTGACACACGTTTCTACTATTCACACAACTTATTTTTTGATAATTTTAATCTTTGGCATCCCTGATTCTATTTTATGTCTTTTTTTTAAACAGAGGTTTGACTGTTTTTTGTTTTGATTTCCTTTATCAGTTACATTTAAGGTTTTATTTTCTCTTTGTTTTTTTAACCTTATTCTCACTCTTGTTATTTTTGTTTTAGAGTTTCTTGCTAATTTTCTCCGACTTTTCTGTTTGTTGCTTAAAAATATGTTTAAATTTCATAGCAATTGGAAAAAAATACGTTCTCACAATACAAAGGGTAATGTGCTGTGACGAGGACTTAAATAGTACCAAAATGGTACAGTTTGAAACGTCTTTAACATAGTTCTTTTTCTGAACAATTAATACTAACAACACTACATATTGAAAATATTTATTCATTAACAAAAAAAGTTAAAAAATCATACTAATGATTTAATTTCAGTACCCCTAAGAGTATAGATGACGCTACTTTCTATTTGCGACAGCGGGAATACCACTTTTAATGTGCTTGTTGGGGTAAGTGCAACAAATGTTTTTATGATCTGAATGTATTGATATTTTACATTTAAAAAGTCTTTGGTTTAATAATATTCACAAACGTGATTAATTTTCGGTGGTATTACACTACCTACACACTACGTAACATGCCACATAACGTTGAAGTGCAGTTCGAATACTCTCTGCTCCACTTGTATTAACTGTGATTGTCAAGTGACTTGCTGATTTGCATATTCAAATCGTATATTTGCCTGAAAATCGTCGATGATGAATTGGCATCTAAAGTGCTCAAAAAATTGCAGGACCAGTGTCACAGCGGTATGACTGCGGACGAATACTGCTGAAGAATTAGAATCGCAACTTGTGGCAGGCAATACCTAGATAACTCTTTCTGGAGCTTTGTGTTTAACAAAAAACAAATAAAACATTTCAGAGTTGTCAGTTTGCTTTTACGTATGATATAATAAGGGATTGTAACACTAACTTCTCAGCTGATGAAAGCAGAAACTCGTGTACGAAATGCGTCTTAGAGGTTAAGTAAAATGTTGGTATCAGTCTTACCTGAAAATTAATAATAACAGGTTATTGTTATTTTTGAACAGCCACAATGTTACTGCAACTGATATTAACAAAAGTAAGAAAATTTGATACTGAACTTGCATTAATGTCGATTACTTAGTTGCTTGTGCTTGTTAAAATAAGAACACTATCAAATTAAAAAAGCAAATTATAAAAAATAACAAGCGTAAATCCAAACCTTCAGGCAGCCTACTTATAACTTAAGAACAAGGAGACATATACACTGCACACATTTCTTTATCTTTAGTCACTAAGCACTAAATGATTGGCAGTAAATTGTAAAGCCCACACTAAATCATTGGCAGTAAATTGTAAAATTGGTACTTCAAACAACTGACACTTAGCAATTTATGGGAACATTACACAACTTACTCTAAATCATTTACAGTACATTCTACAACTGACACTAAATCATTCGTAATTGCATTATATAACCGATTCTAAATCATTTATCGTACATCATATAAACGACACTATATCAGTCATTCACATATGCATTATACAACTATCACCAAATGATTTGCAGTGCATTGTATAGACACACTAAATCATTTATAATACATTATAGAGCTAACACTAAATCTCATGGTACATTACGCAACTTACACTAAATCATTTATAGATATATTATACATCTGACAACAAATCATTCACAGTAAATTATTCAACTCATGCAAATGATTCATATTTACATTATAAAGCTGATTCAAAATATTTTGTAATACTTTATAGAACTAACTTTATGCCATTTATATATACATTATACAACTGACATTAAATAATTAATAAAAACATTATAAAGCTGATTCTAAATCTTTCACAGTACATTATGCAACTGATACAAATCATTCATAGGTGTATAAGTAACACTAAATCATTTGTAGAATACATTATACAACTGGCACTAAATGATTTATGGTACATTATACAACTGACACCAAATGATTCATAATTGCATTATAAAACTGACACTAAATTATCTATAGATACATTATACAACTAAAAATAAGTCATTTTTAGCACATTATACAACTGACACTCAAAAATTTATATATATACATTACACAAATGACACTAAATGATTGACAATATGTTTCAAAACCCACACTAAGTCATTGTCAATAAATTGTAAAACTGGCACTAAATCATTAATTGGTACAATAAACAACTGGCACTTAGTCACTTATGGGTGCATTATACAACTGACACTAATTCATTTATGCATACATTATACAGCTGACAATAAATCATTTATAGGTATATTATGCAATTAACTCTAAATGATTAATGATATATTATACAACTGATTCTAAATCATTTATAATACATTATACAACTGATACTAAATCAATAATAATTACATTATGTAACTGATTTTAAATCACTTATCTTACATTATACAACTAACACTAAATCATTCATAATTGCTTTATATAACTGATTTAAATAATATATAGTACATTATACAAATGACACCATATCATTCAAATAATTAGGGACGACTAGCACAGATAGCCCTCGAGTAGCTTTGTGCGAAATTCAAAAACAAACAAAAACAAACAAACAAAGCTTTCAGATGGCTAATTTCATCCATACGATTTTTGCTATCAACTGGAAATTTCACATAAAATTCGTTGTGAAAATTGTTAAATTGTTGCTTAAGGTTGTATCCTTTGTTATTTTGAAAATCTTTTGTTACACAAAAGACACATGGATTTATTATTTGTTTCAATCACTGCAAATTTCAACTCCAAACTTTCATTAAATTCTCGTTTCACGTTTTTCCAGCGACGCGCCATTCTCTTTTCAACAGTAGTGTCAGAATCATTTACATTGTCTTTATTTTCTGAAAGTTCACCATCAGCTGGATTCTTTCGTTTTCAAATTATCCACTTACCCATATAATGGGATTAAAAACAAAATATATTTAAACACTTGAAAGTTGCACAATAAAAATATGTTTGCAAGCACATGCAGAACAACCTACACACGATAACAAACATCTTAACCAGACTGTGGTTACAAACTGGGCGGAGTCTGTAGCAGTGATGAAGCGCGCGACATTAGCGATGACGTGAGGCAGTGCAGTTGCTGATTACCAAATTTGAGATAACAAAATAAATGGTGGTAAAAGTTTATTCCCAAACTTTTTATTTTCTGTATACAAATTAACAAAGAAAGATAACATCAGTTTTTGTAGATCAATTAAAAGAACACAAAACTGTTTGTTCTGAAGATTTTTCAAATAATTTGTGAACAAGCTTACAAAAATTAGTTTTGGTAACTGTGATATACGGTATCCGGTGTACAGAATGAACAATTACCAGTTTTTAACTTTAAGACAAAACCTGTACAAGTTGTAGTAGACCCACAAGTGACCCAGAATTTTATTTTAAGTCCACCTAGTAACTACATCTACTATTTTGTTTGATTGATAATCAAAATTTTGAAGAAATTTGTTGAAAAATCATTTCCCTGTGGATGAAGACAATTCTTTTCTGTATTAAGTAGTTGTTTTTGTTGTATGTCTTGGTTTATATGTAATCAAATAAAAGTTCAAGTTGAGAGTATGTTCAAATGAACTTTGAGTAGCTGTTAGTAAAATATATTAGCTTGGAAAAATCCAATAACTATGAAAAAGTTTATGATTTGTAAATAACTATATTTACTCGTTTTTATTGAAAACCTACAATGCAAATCACATGCTTTCTTTGATTTACGTCTTAGATTTTTTGGTACATACATTTTATAGTTATTTATACCAAATATTTAACATACTTTTCCCGTAGCAAAACATTTGTGATAATCAAATTCAAGATATTTACTGTGCATATCAAGATCCAGAATAATTCAGTCATTTTGCTTATGTTGTCACAGAACACTAGACAAACTTTCATTATTGTCATTACTTTTGTGCTAAGATGGATTTAAGAATATTCTGAAATATATGTAGTTACTTGGGAAAGTACCCAGAGTTTCTCATGTCATTAAATTGATATATTGGTTGTTTTCCCATATCCTGCCAAGTTAAAGAGGTTGTTACTAACACCAACTCTGGAGCACCCAACATAAAGCTGACTGTGAAAAAAGCATGCACTTTGTAGGTTGAAACCAACAACCTTGAGTGACTGCCCCCTGAGTGATTTAAAGCATTTTTGAATTAAGATATTTTCTGCTATGTTATCAACATTTTCAATTGAAAACGTTTTTTTTTCTTGCAGTTATAGCAGTCACATACACAAATATATATATTTTTATTATAGATAAACATAACAATTTAATTCCAATGTCATCATCATTCTGTAATTAATTTAAAAGTAAATCATTATTTTTAAGTTTTTGGTTAAAAAATAAGTATACAGAAAACATCTCTTACATTATTAATAGATATGAAGCTCTAAAAAAGAACTGGAAATTTTTTAGTGCTATAGAACAAAGGCATTGAAATATTCCAGAATTAAAGAATAACATGTACAGTATGGACTACAGAACATTAACAAATTTATTATTTTTAAACATTTCATATTAGTAAAGCAGCATATTTGTGACAGTTAAATATGTACAATATTGTCAGATATATAATAAACCAATCAAGACATTTGAAAAGTACTCATGTCTTTGAAGTACAAACCAATAAGCTTAATATCTGAAATGCACATATTTTATTGTTAAACTTCTTGAATTATTCAATGATATCTGTTAAACAATAGTACCAGTTAGTGGATACACTTATCACTGAAGTAGAGATATTTTAAGGGGGAAATCTGCACAGTGAAACAATGGTAGATGATACATTTTAAATATACATATATAAAAGTCATCAGTAATTCTGATCAGTTCTTAAAATGTTTTTTCGTTTCACCATTTCATCTAACAGATTTTATACTTATAATATGAGAAAGTATTATCTAGAAATGTTTAAAGGGTATCAGATTTATCATAGTTTTTCAAGAAGTTTGCTTCTCAATAATAAAATAATGGGATTATTGGTGCTGTACACTACAGTGTGATCAAGCTCTTCCCCAAAGCACAGTTATTATTATTGCTAATGGTATTGTATATATACATCACCTTCTGATATTGTCTAATCTCCTTCACACAAAGCTATCTTATTCCTTTTCTTCCCTCCAAGCATTTTTTAAAAAATATTTTCACAATTAGTGCATAATTTCTGAATATGTACATATTATGCAACTACTCACTACCAATAGTATTGTGCCATCTATATTGATGCAACTAGCTCCATCTGCTATTCCTGCTCAAAGTACACTTTCTTCATCAGCATGCCATTCTTTGAACATGAATTTTCTCACCCACAGTAACAGTTTAAGAACTTGCTGATTTACTGTTTCATTTTCTTGCAACAGTTTCATCTTACCTTTCTTCCATTCACTTGTAAGATGAAATTTAGATCAATGTATTGACTAATTAGATACTTGTTATAATATTTACGTTACTGTGATTTCTGGTACGACTTCCTTGAAATTGGTTTTGATTTTATCTGCAGAGGAGGGACGGATGTTAATTCATAGGACATTAGATTCATATACACAGCCAGCAATTTATTTTTTGTTTCAACATGACAGTGTTCTAAGGAACAATGGAATTAATGAAAAGTAAATTTGGAGACTTTTCTCCAACTCTTCTACCAGTTGTTACGTGGCCATATCATTAACTTTTGTGTGTACTTTACATACGATTACTATTAGTAACATCTAATCCTTTGTTCTGAGTGATATTTGTCACTGTTAACTATGTGTCTTATGATCCTAATTTTCATAAGTATAGGACTTAATTATGTGCCATTTGTTGTCTTAGTTAATTAGATGTGTAGTAAGTTAGATATGAATTATTAATGTATTTTATAGGTAATCTAAGACAGTTTGCACATTCTTTATGAACTAGATATATTTAGATGGTTTATCCATGAGATATTTATCAGACATTGTTAATTGGATATATTTCAATAGTTTACACATTACAAATCACTATTAATAGTAATATTGCATTCATTATTCTACCTGATTATTTTTCATCATTGTTGACTATATACCTTATATATACCTATATACCTATATAAAATCTTTTGATTTCTTATGCATTTATTTGTTTCCCATTTGTGGGGTTGAGTCTTCTCACATTTTTCATCTATGCTTTCCTTTCAGCATTCTTAAGTCTTCACCAATACTATAAGAATCCCACTCTGTGTAGGGCATCGACTGGTATGGTATACATTTTATAAAACTTTATAGGAACAAAAGGAGGTCATTAGCTCATCATGGATGTCTCTTCGAACTTCCAAATATAACCATCCCTTACTACTCATGTATTCATCTAATCTTTTCTTAAACTCAGTTAAATTTTCTGCCTCCATCACCCTTGAAGGCAGCAAATTTCAAAAACCAAATTTGTTTGAAAAGTAATACTGTCTAAATTGCAAAAGATTCCTACTCTACCATAGTTTGAATTTTTGACCCCTCATCCTATTGTTTTTACTGCTAGACACAAAAGTTTGAAGAATCAATATTATTAATACCATTAATAATGTTAAATACTTTAACCAAATTCTATTTGACCCTTCCAGAGAAACCAAATTCAGAGATTTTTAACTTGTCCTCATAGAACATTCCAACCATCCCAGATATTGTGTTAGTGTTTCTTCTCCAAATCTTCTCTATCAGTTCAATGTTCTTGAGGAAGAGATACCAAAACTGTACACTGTACTCTAAATTTGACTTTGCAAGTGATCTCTACAATGAAACAGTAATATCCTTTGTCTTGTATTCAATATTTTTATATTTCTTCTCAAAATACTATTAATCCTATTACTATCTACCATACTCTGTTTAGATTACTTAAGTGATATTTCTATCACAACATGAAGACCTTTGTCTTCAGCCACAGTATTTGATATATTCCTATTCAAATTGTAACAATAATTTAAATTGTGAAAACCTACACACATCACATTTTAGATATTTAAACGTCTGTCATGTATTGGCCCGATGCATCAAATGATCTAAATCTTCCTGTAAGTCTACAGCATCTCTGATACAGTTATCCACTCCATCTTCAAACTTCAAAATTTTGTTAGTTATTCCAGAATCAATATCATTAATATCAGTCACAAACAGCAGAGGACCCAGTACAGAGCTCTGAGGCACACCACTTGTAACTGTGATCTAGTCAGATCTTAACTCCATTTATTACTACTTCCTGGACAATTTTCTATATAATTTAACAACATTCCTTCCACATCCACATATTTAGTTTTTGTAACAAGTCTTTTGTGAGGCACCTTACTGAATGCTTCCCAAAATTCAAGGTAAACCAAATCCATGATATTTCCGTAATCAACATTATCACTTAAATCCTCAAAGAATGTGACAAGATTTGTTAAACAGCACTTTCCCTTAGTGAAACTATGCTGGCTCTTTGACATTATGTTAATCTGCTTTATTTGACTCTGCAGAGCATCTTTAATCATATACTCCAAAAAACTTTCCAACTACTGATGTAAGACTAACTGGCCTATAACTGACTGGAAAATGTTTATCATATACTTTAAATATTGGAATAACATTAGCCAACTGCAAGTTTTTTCGTACTCTTCCACTACTCAATGGCCAATAAAAATATTAGCTAGTTGTTCATAAATATAAACTTTAAGCTTCTAAGACAAACTCTAACATAAAAATTGTTTAGCTTAAGGATGTATCTATTTTTTTTATGTTTCCCAATTTTGTCTTACAATTTTAGAACTTAAAATGATATCTTTTACATCAGTATTTTCCTCATACATTAAGTGCTCTGGATGAGGTATAACAATTTTATCTTCCTTTGTAAGGACTGAAAATATCATATAATTGAATAAATTTACAATCTCATAATCTTCTGAGATCAGCTCTGCACTATATTTTTAAGAGGCCCAATCCCTATCCCAACATTTGCTTATCCATCATACACCTAAAGAATTCCTTATTGTTTAACTTAATCCTCTCAGCCAACCCTCTTCAAAATACAGTGTTTTGCCCTTTTGACTTGTTTTTCTAAACAGCTTTCTTGATTTCAAATGGTACTCCAAGTCATTATTATTTCCAGTAAGTTTAAATTTCTTGAGCTTATTATGTTTATCCCTGATATGATCTCTTAAACTTTATCAGCTTTGTCCTTTATTTTCTGTAGAGAATATGTTTGCTCTGTATGTGTAATACTTTTTTCCGAATTTCTTTCCACATCTCTTCAAGATCCCCTTCCAATTTTTTAACCAAATCCAAAGAAGTCAGATCATGTTTCATATTATCAGAATTAGCTTTCCTAAAATTTGGAATCAGGATTCTATTCTTCAGTTCTGTATGTGGTAAAATTCCAAACCTAATAGTGTAGTAGTTGTATCCTATTCACATTGGATGTTAATAGTTAATCTAATATATATTCGTTTCTTCTAGTTATGTCACCAATTGGTGTGTAAAAGTATTCTGAACAATTTACAAAAGCTTTTCCCTCTTACTATTAGATACAAAATTATCCCAATCAATACCACTGAAACTAAAACCTCCTATAATAACATCTTTTTCAGCTGCCATTCTGATGTCATTATACATTATCGTTTAGACTCTGATTAGATAGTCTTAAACAAATACCAATTACAAGAATTTTCATTGATATCCATTAACACTAATCCAAGTTAAATCAACCTTATTGCTGTTATCGTTAATATGCTCTAACTCAACAGGATATAGTTTATTTCTCACACATAAAGTTACTACTCCTCCTTTTCAACACTCTGTATCTAGTAAATAATTAGTAGTTTGTTATTTCAACCAAATTTCCTTCGTCGAAATTGTTCAAAGCTAATCCTGAGTTTTTACAATGCTTGGAACTCATCACTTTATCTCTAATACTCCAAGCATTACAATAGGAGCAACTAGACATAAATCTTAAAACACATTCACATTTTATGCCTGTTGGATATGTTTTTCTGTCAAGTATAGATATTTCCTGTTTTACTAATATGCTAGCCTAGTTTAAATCTACCTCTACAGTTGAGTTAATAGCCATTGCTACATGCTTTTCAGTGTAAGCACCTTTTCCAAAAATGATTAATTTACCTATTACAGTTATCCCACAAATCCAAGCAACTTATTTGCTCATCCCACCATATTAATCTCTTTCTGAAATTCAATGCTCCTGGATAGTAAAAGTAGTAAAAGTGTATTTGTTTGCTCTGATTTACTTCATATACTACTCTATATACGTGCTTAACTAGACGTACCTAGAACTATAACTGGTACTCGTTTAATGGTGTTCTGCAACACCTGCAATAGACATGGAGCTTTTCAATAAGATCACATCATTAACCTAGTGTATATATATATATATATATATATGTGTGTGTGTTAAAGTATTAGATATTAATACATTTCAAAGTATGATGGATTGTGATCATGGATTTCATGAGTAAAGCAGAAGGGGTTTTCTGTCCACACCTTCCAACCCTTTGATTGAAAAAAATAGGGTCAGTTTGCTTTTTAAAATAGTGGATCACAGACAATCATTGTACTCTCTCTGTTCTGACATTCCTCTGAACTTCCACAGCATTTCACCCTGTTTTTTACTGGAGCACTGGAGTTTTCACCAGTTCCAAGCCACTGAGTGAGGTAGACCAAGGAGCCTTCCTACTGAGTTTTGAAATTGATTTTATAATACATACTCATGATTATTGACTCAATGAAGGAAGAATTGATAGATAGAATAATAAATTAATTGGTTGGAGCAGATCCAGCCTACATGGGATCCTCTTTGTAATGCTAGAGTACAAGGGATGCCTCTATTCCCTTTAATTACAGTTGCAGAAGGTTTTATTCCAGCTTCTAGAAATGAGATTGAGGGACTTTTTCCATCTTTTAATATTAACTACAGGAAGTCTACACTGTATTTTTAAAGTTGGGCAATTGCTCCATGTTCTTTTTATAATTCTAGATGCAAGATGCCTCTTACCCTGTATTTATGGTTGAGTGAATTATGATTTTGCCCATAATACTGGTTACAGCTGACCATGTTTTTATGGGTGAGTCGAGATTATGGCTCTACCTCATTTTTGGTGTAGTTCATTATTCTTCTTTTTTCTTTGGTGATCTTAGAAGTTTGCCTGGTCCAAAAGCTCATTTCCTCTTTGTAAATTTGGTTGCTTGAATTTTGACACATTCTTTACTTACAATTAGGTTGTTGGGTATATATAACAAAGTCTATATGCCCTATCCACAATATTATGGTTACAGATGAGTTATAGAATGTGTCCAATTGATGTTTATAAAGTAGATAGCTAATTTCATTTATACAAAACTACTGCTTGTACTTACTGATCCATTTTTACTTGTGAAAACCACTTCCTTTTCTACACAACTTGGTTTGATTTCCTACTTCCTATGCAAAGAGCATACTTGTTCCAGAAGTAGTGAGGTACCCCATTTGTGTGCTTCATTCATCTTAGAGCACACCCATTCATTCTGGGTTGTTGCTTTCAACTAGTTACCCTGTTGTGCACCTAAACTGGCCCTTCTATCTTTATATAGTGGACATAATACCATAACCAAAATTATTTTGCTAACACCAAAATATATTTCCCTTGGGTACTTCCCACCCATACTCCTCATGGTAAGTTTTTTCAGAACAAGCCAATTCTTGAAAGTGAGGATTGAGGAGGAATAGTTGGGGTAGCTAGCTGGTGAAGAGTAGTCGCACAAGATATGCACATGTTCAGAACAAATGCACAAAATTGATGCATAAAATAGGTGCACTGATCGAGAAAATGTTTTTTTGGCAATGCTTAGAAGGTAAAGACTAATTGAGATAGCTTTGTATGACAGGAGGTAGGTAGCTATCAAAAATGTGTAATTGGTTGTTGAAATATATAAGATCTTCAAGTTTCATTCACCAAGAAGTAAAAGTTTAATAAGAATTTTCTTTACAGAATCTTTCTATTGAAATCTTGATGACCTTTGGGCAAACATTTGAAAGATCCTCTCAAATGGCCTTAAAAAAAAATGAGTGAAAGAAAAGATCTATTCTACAAAAAAAAAAAAAACAAGATCTGTACCAGGAGAATTTTGAAATACCAATCTACTAGTAAATAAAAAAATTGAAAAAATTATGATAGTTTCTTCAGAATGGCATTTTAAATTATTTAAAAATATTACCAAATAAGAAAATTGTTGTTGCCAGTTTTTGTATCTACATTAAAGATACTAATTTTTATTTTCAAAATGGCCACCATTTCCATTGAAATTGTTTTTCGGAAATATCAATTAATATTCATTTTATATAGCATAAAAACATATTCTCTCCTTTATATGAAAATAATGGCAATGCTTGGAGAATTTTATTAACTGGTGTAACAAAAACATAATGGAATGTCAGTATGATTCTGTTGTGTTCACAATGATTGATTAAGTTTAATAATAATCTAGTACAGTAGTGCTTTATTCCCATTTCAGATTGTTGTGCTCTGCATCAACAAATGTCATAAAAGTTAAAAGCAATGCACATTATTAACCGAGTGAAAAAGATTTATTAATCTGGTACATTATACAGTTGTATTAATTTTGTGGGTAAGAATTTGTTGTTTTTTTAATCATGTGGCAAGTCTTCTGTGACACGTAATCCACAACTAGCACATCGTTTGAAAACATTGGGAAAAGTCTGTTGTATCATTGTTGCCATCCTAATTTCAGAGTATCTTGGTACAAGACAAGATATTGTTACCATATAAATTTCATCGCACGAGAACTACAGAAATGTTGCAGCCAGGCTCTCGGAGTTGGTGGCAATTTTTCTACTCCTTGGTTGCCTCTCATTTCTTTAAATAGTTCCATAGCAAATCCCTTTTGCTTTTACAAATTTGTTTCTTTGCCTACATTTGCCAAGATAAACTAGCTTTTGTATGTGGATTCACTCTGCTAGAAACTAGGTTTTGATGCCCATTGTGTCGCTTTGTGCTTAATTACAATTTGTTTGTTTGTTTGGGAATTTCGCACAAAGCTACTCGAGGGCTATCTGTGCTAGCCGTCCCTAATTTAGCAGTGTAAGACTAGAGGGAAGGCAGCTAATCATCACCACCCACCGCCAACTCTTGGGCTACTCTTTTACCAACGAATAGTGGGATTGACCGTCACATTATACACCCCCACGGCTGGGAGGGCGAGCATGTTTAGCGCGACGCGGGCGCGAACCCGCGACCCTCGGATTACGAGTCGCACGCCTTGCGCGCTAGGCCATGCCGGGCCTAACTTAATTACAAAGAACACAGAATTTTCATCTATTATCAACATTTAAAATTATGATAAACAATCTGTAAACGAAAAAAATAACTTTCAAGATTATAGATGACGGAAATTTTGCTCCGATTTCATAAATAAGTTCCTGTTTAATAAATGTAAAAAAAAGCTTAATTAAAATAAACCACAGAATCTAACTTCCAAATAATGCCAATATTTAATCTTAGCTTGTGAAATCGTAAGCGAATAAATTATTACTCTGATGGCAATTATACTTTCTCCATTAAAATTGTTCAAGTTTTTAAAATTCTTCAAAAATGTTTTTCAATAAAAGTACAAAACAGAATCTTCGCTTTCTTCTTGTATGTTATAGCATCCAAAATTTAAAGAATTTAACATACGCACAAAAATTTGTGATAAAAAAGAACAAATTTTCACTTTATGCTATCTTTTCGATCACACATCATTTTCACTATCACTAGATGGCATGTAATTAGAAGTATGTAAAAATAAGTTACTTGTCAGAATTTATTTTGCACACTAAAAAATATATAAGCTTAACACCACAGATTTATTTCTATTACAAGTAAATATTTCTTGAAAAGAGTTAATTTACCTAAATATTTTAGAAAGAAAAGTGTAAAAAATACAGCTCTTCAATAATTAAGATGAAGACACAAATATTTTATTTACAAGGTTTAATAACCAAATTTGCCTTGCTCGTCCATTCAGTTTTCGAAAGTACTTACTAATGTACATCTAATTCGCTTATCTTCGTGGTTATAACTAATCGATAGCTCAGAATGCTCCCAGTGATTTTCTCAACCTCAACCTGATTTTCTCGATATCCATGGTGGGAAGAACAAACACAGCTCATTGTTTAGTTTTGTGCCTAACTTCAAACAACTTAATAAAATTAAACCAAAAACTTTATATATACAATTATTCTAACGATACATTTATAACACAACACAGAAATCACGGATTTGGAACAGATAACAATTTACCATATCCATAAAATTATCGTACAAAATCAACTGGTAATTATATTAAAAAGAAAATAAGTACTAATACAGCTAGAATTACATATCAAAATGTATTTTAACATTTGTTTGTTTATAGAAATATACATAGACATTATAAAGTTTATTTATAACCTAAACCATTAGTTGACAAACTACTCGACCAATGGTCATCATACTTGACATTTACCTCTATAACCCTGAGAGGAGGGATACAACGGGGTAGAGTACTGACGGGAGATCCCTATGCCACCTCGGGAGCCCTTGTGTCTTCCCGAGCGTCGAACAGGCGAACTGCTTGACCTTTTGACCCCAATCCCATAATGTATTCTTGAGACCCTTGACAATTAAGTAGGCGAACAGTGTTAACTGTAGAAAGAATGTAGTTACAGGCTATGTTTCTTATAAGGTTTTAAATTAATTGAATGTAGAATTCGGTATTAACTGTACCTAGCGTGTAATTACAGGGTGTGGTTTTTATATGGTTTTACATTAATTGAATGTGAAATTCACTGTTAGATGTACATAGAATGCAGCTACATGACGTGGTTCTTATAAGGTTTTACATTAATTGAATGTGGACTTTAAAACATCGATTAATGCTTATTCCTGCCAAACCATACACATCATCTTCTAATTAAATTGTAGTTGACGTAAAAAATTATCTTCAAATTCGCCCACATACGATCTCTCTACATGGTGAAGTCATCTGTAAAAATATTTTGTGTTACTTGTTGTAATCAGAATACAGCTATATATATATATCTTTGTAATATTTATATCACCGACATGATCAAGATATGTGAGCTACGTAAATATTTAATTGCGATCAGTTACTCGGTTTTTCTCTTAGTTTGAACATGCATGTAGACATGAATGTTTGTAGCTTATATTTCACAATTTGTTGTGTTTTGTCTGTGAAGATACGAGTTCAATCAACAGACAAATGGCCTTAAACTTTGTATTTCAACGATGCTGCAATATTTAAGCCAATAGAATAGAACCAGGAGACCGATACACACGCATCATCTAAGAATATGTAAGGGTGTTATGATATATTATACGTATGACCAACATAGGTGAAAGGTCCTGTTTCAGGTATTACAGTCCAGCTTTGGAAAACTAGTAACACACAAATTAAATGTAGTAGTGTAGATCTAAATAGCGAACTTTCAAAAATAACCATTTGTCTTATTCCTCAGTTTCTATTTTATTACGCTCACGAGTGTAGAATTTCGTAACACGGGTACTCGGAATCAATGTTTTTCGATGTATTTCTCATTTACTTTCTATATTTTAAGAAATATAACTAAAATGTAAACATTAATGGGTAAATAGTAAGATAAACATGTATATTTATACAGTAACGTATGGTAGCCAAAATAGTATACATCTGTAGGTTAATACATAGTTTATGTTACTGTCTAAACTGAGGTACACCCTTGTGCAAATTAAGTGAAACAAGACGGAAAATTACAATTTTTTCAATTTTTTGCATTTTGTTTCTGAGAATACAAAAATTACTCACAAATTATTAGATGATATGACCGCCTTTATTTACCAGAAGATCATTAATCCGCTTCGGCATCGAGTCCTCGAGTTGACTGCAATCTTTACTAATTTTTGGATCGCGGTACCACACCTCAATTGTGGCCTTAATTAGCTTATCTTTTGTAGTACAGTCTTTTCCCCAAAGTCTTTCTTTACAAATCGTCCAATGATTTTCAGCAGGATTTAAGTCCAGAGAGTTTCCAGGCCAGTCCAGCACCTTTATTCGCGTTGTAGCCATAAAATTCTTCACAAGTTTCGATGTGTGGCACGGAGCCAGATTTTGCTGAAAAATGCCAGATCCATCTGGAAATCTCTTTCTCAATTCTGGAACGACTCTTCTCTGCAAAACTTCAATGTACTGTGGTCCTCGCATCATACCTTCTACGTTATGTAAGCCTCCGACGCCATAGTAGCTGAAAAAGCCCCAAAACATCTTCTTCAAGGAATGTTTTAAGAACTGATTGATGTGAGATTCTCGAAGTTTCTCACCTAAAGATCTGCGAACATGCAGACTTCTTTGACCCTGTACGAAGAAATGAGTCTCGTCACTGAATAACACCTTTCGGCATTGTTCTTGCGTCCAGTTCTTATATTTCAAACACCACTGATGCCGTTTTTTCTTCATTGAGTTGGTAAGAAGTTGTTTCTTGACTGGTCTCCTTGCCTTTCTAACGCAATTTCGAATGACGTAATATTCCTCAAAATTTCGTCATATGTCCCACAAGTAGATCGACCGTACTGCAAAACACAGCTAATGACGCCGTCTGTGTGAAAAAAAATGACCATTAAAGGAAATCAGTGAATCCAGCGAGCCTACACCGACTGTCATGCTGAAAATATTGTAAAATGGCAATTTGTTTCAATTAATTTGCACAATTTAACACCACATTCAAAACTTGACAGCTTTATAAAAAAGAGGCTTGTAAGTTATATAAGTAATTCTTCAAATAACACTTTCATGATGTGAAATTCGACAGGCATCAAATAAATGAGTAGTAGTACTGAAACATCTGCAATATCAGAACCTACAATGATTATTGGACCAGCGCAACTTTGAATCATATAATAAATATTTCCACACATTTTCATTATAATTTTATTACTCCTGAAAATTTCTTTGGTAATGTTGTAGGAAATATGAGATGCTTTTTGTCCAATATTGTGTTCTTCGAGCAAGGGCATGTAAGAATCATACTGTTTTGTTCTGCACGTGCCTTCTTGCTCTTTAGAAGCATTGTATTACAGCGCGCTGCGCAAAGACGGTCAGAGGTTTCAGTTTCATTCACAGTTGGTTTAACTTAAGGTGTTGAAAGTAAAATAAACACAGAAAATTTATGGGATATGACTAACAGTTGAAATTCTCAGGGTACGTACTTTGAAACCTTTTGATTATTAATGAGGAGAAAGGGCACAACTGCTCATTTTATTTCTAATTTTACTATTTTTTTCATTATAGTTGATGAGTTTTCTACAGTCTAAAATATCAAGTAATAAACGTAATAACAGTGAAAATATAAAATTTTACTGAAAATGTTATATGTTCATTTAAGACGTTCTAGTGGTTATATAAATGAAATATGACATTTTGAGACAAAGAAAATTATTTTAATCTCAAAAGTCAGCTTTTAGTGATGTGAGGCCGTAAATAATAATGCTGTGCCCATGAGAAGGTTAGTAATTTTGAAGTGTTATCTACTACTAGTGTTTGACGAGAAGCATCTTCAACACCTCAGATGACAGGTATAATGTAACAAACATATAACATATTTTTTTCCTTTGCTTTCAGTTATGGGTTCTTATATTTACCATAACATAAAAAGTATCTAAACGTTAATATACTGAGTGGAAGTAACCAGTCTTGAGATATCAGAATTCTATGAACTGATTTCCCAGTTTTCTTAAACTGAAGTCAATTTTCCAGAGCTCAAAATTAATTGTTTTCACTTCCCATTTTTATTTTTATTATAAAATTTTGTTCTAGTGTTATTATGTCCACTGTTATACAAATATTGATGTCTACAGATAAAGGTTGCCAAACAACGTGTTAACAAATATATGTGTTTGTTTGTGTGTGTGTTTATATATTTGTATATTAGTTCCAAGAAAACGTTATTTTAGTTTCATAAAAATGAACATTTTGCAAAACGTCCCAATTTTGTTCTTGAGAGAGCATTAACATAAAATTAATTACTAAACCAATCTCTATTCTCAACTGTAATTTTTATGATTGGTCAGTAATAATAAATATGTCCAAACAGCTATTATTGCATATGTATTTTTTACCATTCAACAAAATAAAATTCAAAACAATAAAATGACGTAAGTTTACAAGTATGCAATTTTAATTTAATTGTCTGTTTAACATATATTTCTTTAAAGTAATAAAACAATGAGTATTATGGCAAGAATCAGGTACTTTTCTGCTTCACATCAAATGGAAGTCAAATCACACCTAGTGTAAAAAAAATAAAAACAAGGTAAATAGATATTACAAATATATTTCTTTACAAATCATATACCTATAAAACAAAATTCTGATAGAACTCAAGCTAACAATAAAAATCACGGCATCAGAGGAACCATTTCACTAGCTGATTAGAGATATGAGAATGGAATAATTCATTTAGTAGACCAGGATGTCCAACAGATTTCACAAATGACATACAATTATTACTTCTCATATCGATTTTTAGAGTTTTTAATGAGTACTTATTCATATTAATCAAATTCGTCAAAACACAAAAGTTTAGTGCATATTCAAAAGGAATAAAACAGATTTATGAAAACAGTGATATGTAAAAAAACACATTTATCCTGTTACCTTCCTGAAGAAATCTCCTTAAGTGTGAAAGATCAATCAGTGTTTTCTTTCAACTATGGATTTAACTGTTCATAGTTTTAAGAATGTGATAACATAATTTTATCTATTATTGAAACTCTACAATACAATGTTGTAGGTATATTTATGTGTTTTAAAAATGATCAGTAGATAGATAAAGCAACAAACATGGTTTAAATTCTGTTGTTCACTTAGAACAACTTGTCCTGCTGAAAAATCCAATCATTTCCACACAAGCGAGGGCTTTCAGTCAATAAGGATGCTCTCCTCAACATGCCAATGTAGCCAGCCGCTGTTTAACGCTGCTGTATAACCTGAAGCTCCATTGTTTCATGGAAGGAGAAAGCACCCCAGATCATGATGAAACCTCCTCCACTATATCATGTAGAAAATGTCTCCAGTGGGATATCCTTATCGTGCCAGTAACACTGGAAGCCATCTGGGTCATCCAGGTTATATTTTTTCTCATCAGAGAACAAAACCTTCGTCCACTTTTCTACATCCCATGTTTAGTGCTTCTCAGCAAAGTTTAACCAAGCTGTTTCGTTGTGTGGACCGAGGTGCGTGACCTTTAAAGACGTTTACAGTTTTTAAAGTCTTTCTCTCGTAGATACCGTCTTATTGTTTTGAGCTGCATTCTGCGTCCGTGAGGGCCTTAATCTGGTTCGGCGATCGGCTGGTGTCTTGTCGGACGACCCGTCGAATGCTCCTGCTCAACGCCGACGAAATTTTATTGGGCCGACCACTTGAAATTCTCGTTCCATATCCCTCAGGGTCTTTTAAGAAATTTCCAACAACAGTTTTACTACGCCCAATCTCACCAGCGATGGCACGTTGAGAGAGACCTTACTTTTGCAGTTCGACAATTCTGCCACGTTAAAACTCTGTCAACTTTTAGCCTTTGCCATGTTTTCATCCAATGTAACATAGGAGATGTCAGTAGGAGATATTGACAATGCTAATGCTTGAACACAAATGACTAAATTTCGTTACGTGTTTACCGATTAACGCTTCGTTTCAGTATGGTCTTAAACTTTGACCAGCTAGTATTTAGGCCAATTTCGTAGTGTTCACATTTTCCCTATTAAATGCTAAAAAAGTTTTTTTATTTTCCCTTTTTTATTTTCATCTTTCGAAGCTCTGCTCAAATAAGTGGTTGAGTCTAACAACGGAAAATGCATATTGTTTCTTTATGTTCATTGGCCTTAAGATTTTGGCCAGCAGTGTATATGCTGGTCTTTTCAAAATTTCTAATAGAAGTACACATATTTTCTAGGTGCAAGTAATTGTTTTTTTAATTTTGGAAAATTTTTAGCTTTGTTAAACTCCTTTTTCCGTGTTTTAAAATGTATTAACAGTTTCAATAACGACTTTAGGTAACGTTAGTGAAATATTCAGTTTAGTGCATGATTTTTAAACTCTTCTCCTTGGAGCTCTTGGGCCCCTCCATACTTATCTATGGCTCCATGAGGAAATTTTATAATGTTAATAAGTGGGTTACCTTTCGGACTTATTTGCCTATCTAAATGAAGTGAATGCTATAATGCAGGGTACCAGGGTAATGTACTTCAAATTTCAGAGTAAAATGGAAGCGCTTCAATGTAAGCTAAAACTCTGTGGTGAATGTATACTTGTGGAAGAACTTAATTTATTCGAAAATCTCAGTGGTTTTTTTACTCATGAATGAAGTATCCTGAAGTGAAAATGCAAAAGTTTCAGTCTTGCAGCACGTATCTAATTTGTGTACAACTATTGGGGAATAATTCCCTTCTCATTTAGAAAAATCACTGTGAATTCAAAATCCATTTGTTGACTCTGCAAATATCAATGATTTACCTTTGAAAGAGAAAGAAGAGCTTTTAGAAATTTCAACTGATTACACCCTAAAAATAAAATTTCAACAGGAAAAAATCACATAATTTTGGATTCAAATAGCCTTGGAATACCCTGAAATGAGTAACAGAGCTTTGAAAATTTTGGTACGTTTTCCGACAACACATCTTTGTGAACAAACATTTTCACTGTGTACAGCTACAAAGACAAAACTAGAAACAGACTAAATATTGAAGAGGATCTGCGCTTACGGGTAACAACCATAACTCCAAATATTGAACTATTTTGTGAACGAAAGCAAGCCCATCCGAGCCACTGTACTTTTACTGCTATAAATTTTGCAAACAGAATTTTTTGAACAAGTAAGTACAAGTAAAATTTTTTCTTTAAATATTGATATTTTTAATAAATTTGTATTCTAAAAGCTTGAAGTGAACTTTATCTGGTGCTGGTGACCAATTGTGTCTATTTTCAATGTAGTTTTTCTGTTAAGGCTCAGGAATGTTTCTTCTTTTGATGTGAAGCTCTGCAGGTCTAAAACGTTTGGGAACCCAGGTTCAGTGTATAATTTCTTTATCGATGTTTTCTGTTCTGCACATAGTCTGTTCTAAATTTATAAAGCCTTTTAGTCTCTGGTGGATTACATGATAAGAAAATTAATTTATATAATTTCCGTTGTATGTGTTTTTTCTATGAATTTTAGTGGTGAAACCTTGAAGTGTGTGTGTATGGGGTCATGTGGTGCTAATGTTTGAAAAATTAATCGTATCGTTGTTTTCGTTTTTCTTTGTGAAATGTTTGTCTTTCTGTAGATTGTTTATATGTTAGATAAATTATGTCTGTTTATCTTAACAAGTAAAATCGCAGAAAACGTCACCTCTATATCTAAACAAAATTATGGGTTTCTATTTGGAAATGATTGATTCATGTTTTTCTATGTGATACAAGAAAAGAACAGTCGAAGTACAGGACAAGCAATGTATTTCGTGTGGCTAGTCCGTGTAACTGAATTATGTACGAATGTTTCATTGCAAATTAATAAATTTGACTCGTCGTAACAGTTCGATAATGGTGTTCCTGTTTCATATTGATTCTCGTTTGGAATTTTGTAAAATGTTTTCTTCGAGTAAGTTGTATTGCTTGTTGACAAGGGGTTTGAAGAAATAGGCTTAAGACATCAAAGCTAAACATAATGATGTTAGTGTATAAACTACGTAAGTGTTGCAGAAGATATGAAGTGTTGTTTAAATGGGTGCTTGTTTTAGAAAAGTAACTTGGTTAAATGCAGTTCAAATGTTCATGAAAGTTGCAGTTTAGAAAGTTATAATGATACATGATTGGGGTAAGGTTTTTTGAACGTTTGGTAAATCGTAGCTTTTGGTGTTGTAGCTTGGTTTGTATGCAAAAAAAAAGTATAGTTTAAATGTAATAGTTTTTCTTTTAATTGTATTCTGAGTAAATTTCTGGTCCTTTTGTTGTATATTTGGTTAATATCAGTGTTTGACTGGATAAGCGTAGACGTATCATTTAATACACTTACCATTAACAAATAATACTGTTTGGCTATTAAAATAACGATTGAATTTTCTTTATCGGCTCTTTGCATGACAATATTTTCACTGTTCCTAACGCTTTAGACCATTTCTTTCTTCTCATGTCAAATTTAGTTTTATAGGTTTCCTTTTGTTTAGTGTTTTTGAAGTTTATTAATCGACCTGTTTTTGGTTTGGTAGGAAAATTGCTCATCATTCTTGTTTTTTGGAAACTAATTCTCAAATTCTTCTAATTATTCTCTAAAACAGAATAATAAACAAACATGATGTTAAAAGGGCATGTCTTCAAAAGTATCATTTTGTCCTTAGATAACATGAAATTTAATTTTTTACAAAAAAAAATCCAGTAGGGTGTCCCAAATGGAACCCAACTTTAGAAGTGGTGTAGATTGCCAATTATATTCACATAATTATGCTAAAAAGCCATAATTTGCCTCTCTATGTTGGTTATAAGTGAATGAAGTGTTTCATAAAATATTACTATTGATGTTATTGATTGTACTTGCACTGTCAATACCATATAAAATATTATTATTGATATTACTTTTTTATTTTTGTTATAAACAAGCTAACTTATATTTTTAGTTAAATATGCCATATAAAAATATAAAATGGACTATCCGAACCTATATATTCACAGAGAAAAGAAATATTCCTCCTAGACCACCCTATAGCCCAGTTACCACAAAATAGATTGCCAACGCTAGGTTTCATAATTAAGAGGTATTTGTGGATCAGTTGTCATGTTCAAAACTGAAGTACAAGTCAATCAAAGAGAAAATTGCCTGTTCACAAGAACGAAATTCAAATGACTTGATCTGTCAAGGCAAAAATGGTGGATGTGAACCAGCTACAGGCAATTCCAAGTTTTGTCTTGTAAAAGAAATGATAGTTATTTGGGAGTTGGCAGGCTTTGGAACAAGTTTTGTTCTGTCAGGAAAAGCAATCAGAAACAAAATTGAAAACTCCTTTAAAAATATAAAGATATTAAAAGAAATAAGACACTACAAGAAAAAACGATACATTTTCTCAGAAAACTCGCATTTTGGACAAAGTAGACAAATAATTTACATTGGAACCAAAGATATAGTTTAAATAATAAAATGACAGCTTCAGATCCGGTTAAGATAAAGAAGAAGACATTCTTTTTTTACAATATTGTAGAGAGGGAAAAGTAGTGATTTTGGAATGTAACAAAAAATTAGAGGAGAAGATCAAAAACAGTAAAAAGGAGAATAAAATCTTGGAGAAAAGGATGACGCAGTGGAATTACAAGAAAACAGCAAGTATAAGTTTTGAAAATGAAGAAGAAGAGCAGGAAAGCAGTTTAAGTAAACACCAGACAAGCTATAATGATGCTTATGTCCTACATGAAGAAAATAAAAGTACTGGTGAATGTGAAGTTCCAGTGAGGAATATCATTCTTCTAATAAAACAAACAAGGAAAAAATCTAGTAATAATTAGAAAATTATTTTAGAGACTTCTATCAATCAGCTCATGGAACATATCATCCCGATTACCACTAAGGCTGGAATCGAGGTGCGGCCTCCTTTGAACTTATAGCTTATAGGTACTATCTTGGAATTCAGTGGAGTTAACATTAATAATGTCAGTCTTTCTCGGTCAAATGTTCGAAAAAGGAAATGGAAAAATATAGAATCTGAAATTACAAGCATCAGAGAAGACGTGTTAAGTCAAATATTGAGTTTCACTTCGCCACAAATATAGTGAGGAAATTGAAGGAGGAGAAAAAATTATAGTTGGTGATGAGATGCTTGCAGTCTGTGCCACTACTCCATTCTTAGATCCAATTGATTTACTTCTAGAAATAATCCAAATACCTTCTTCTGAAGGTCATGAGTAAGTAGTTAGCCTTTACAGTCTTCTTGAATATTATGATATCATAAATAAGGTCATGACAGTTTCATACGACCACACTTTATTTGACACAGGTCAGGACAATGGAACGATCGTCAACCTGATAAGAATTTTGGGAAACCTTTACTGTGGATCGTGTGCCGTCATCACGTTTTCAATGTGATGGAGGCTTTGACAGGGCAAAAGATTAAATGCCCAAGGAGGAAATGTAACAATTTTTGAAACAAATTTGGCGTGAAATGTGCCATGTTGTAAATAAAATAGAAAATCTTATCGAGTTTCTTTGGCACTTGATTCAAACTGGTTTTCAAATGTTTGAACTAGCACAAAAAAGTTTAAGATTTTGCAACCATGCACTCAGAGTAGACACATTTCAGAGACGAGAATACAAATATTTATGCCATTCTCCTTGTATACATTGTACCAACTGTGAAGTAATACACAAATCTATAGCAACAACATAAATTTCGTATTAAATTATGAATACATATTAACTTCAGGAATAATTTTTATTGAATAAACAAAGAACTGAACCACACATTACATTACACTTGTTTATCCTTTGAAGTTTCAACTAAATACGAAATCCATATATATCAGTATATTGAAATAAATTAACTAACAAGTTATTTGTCCATATATTTATATTTATTAAGTAACATAAGAGTTTCTTAATGATTTTTCACCATACAAACAACAGTGTTTTGTATTGTTTTAATACTTATTTGATTGATTTTGTTCGCAGTGGACTCTTTATATAACGGAAAACTTTTTTATTTCGTACGCAGTCAGCTTCATGTTTGTTGTAAAGTAATTCTACATGATTCAAATATTGTCTATAAGTTATTATGAACAAAATAAAATGTTTCATAATTTATCGGGTCATCCCATAAGTAATATCCGAAATTTCAATACAGAAAACGCATCATCATTTCTGTCTGTGTAGAAAGCTTTAATGACTAAAATGTGTGTTAGGACGTGTATAAAAATGTTCAGACAAATAAAAGAAACTAATCCAACTCCACTTTTTCAGATCATTAATAAAATAAACCCTTACCATTTCTAGACAGGTTAGTGACTGAAGATGAAAAATGGATATATTAGGAAAATGTTAAGACCCGCAGACATCGGTTCAGTGCAGGTAAATTGGTTAAAGCACAGCCCAAAATGGACCTTCACCCAAGGAAAGTCTTATTGAGAGGTTAGTGGGATATTGTTGGCGTGATCCACTTTGAGTTGCTGCCACTCAATGTAATGATTACATCAGACTTTTATTGTCAACAGTTAGAGCGTTTGAATGTTGCACTGAAGGAAAAGAGGCCTACTTTGATAATTCGTAAAGGTGTTGTGTTACACCAGGATAATGCACGGCCCCATACAGTAATGATCATATTTGCAAAGATTGAAGATCCTTATTCTCCAGACCTTGCCCCATCTGATTATAATATGTTCCGAAGTTTGCAGAACTATCTTGATGGAAAAGAGCTTGGAACACATGAAGATGTCAAAACTACCCTCTCTACATTCTTTTCTTTCAAACCCCACAAATTTTATAGAAGTTGTATTCAGAAGCTTGTGAATCGTTGGCAGAATGTAATTAATAATAATGGAACAGAAATAATTGATTATAGAACATTAAAAGCGTTTGAAATCATTTCTATTTTTTTAACCTAATATGGGACATTACTTAAGGGATGACCTGATATTTGTAGGAAACAATCAGACCTACGTTCTAACAAATGAAGGAAATTACTCAGTCAAGTTTGATATAAAGGATAAAGATGGAAAGGAGAGGTTTGTTATCTACCAGAAGTTTTGAACATAAAACGAAGATTACTTGTATACATTACATGTTAGTAATTACTCTGGTTACGCAGGTAATAAAATGTTAATTTTAATCTAATTTATTATTTTATGAGGATTATCTTTAAAATGTCATTTCCAAAATAATTTTTGAAATATTTTCATAATCCGAATTATTTAAATTTTTTATTTAAAGATATTTTTGTTCAAATGTCATTTACAATTTTCCTTCAGATTTATCATATTACTACCAGATCTTCTTGCTCGAGTATCTTGAGTCGCGACAGAAGAAGAACATTAATTTATTTGATAAAAACAAAAGTTCAAATATTAAAAAACTACATAGTGAGACTAGATGTGACTTCTTCATCTGGTAAAATTGGCAGAGAAAGGTTCTTTGTGGTAAATGTACGAAGAGGGATAAAACTGTTATTGTATTACGTTACCAGCTTCTTTATTATAAAACTATAAAAATTAGCCATATTAGTTTATTAATGAAGCCAATATTACGCGTGAATCATAATGACTGTTAAGTTACTTTACTATTAATAAAGAAATACCTTTACTGATAATTAGGAAGTGTTCCCACTTATGCAATTATCTATTATCTTTATTGTATATTACTAAACTCTGTATTACTGAAAGTATCCAGACATTAGAAGACTGCTTACTATTCACTTTCATGAGACTCCTTGTGTTTTAAGTACTATAGTCGTAAACTGTTCTGTACTTTAGATACACTGCTGGTCAAAATCTTAAAGCCAATGAACATAAAGAAAAATATGCATTTTCCGTTGTTAGACTCAACCACTTATTTGAGTAGAGCTTCGAAAGATGAAAATAAAAAAGGGAAAAAAAAAAAAAAAAATTTTTAGCATTTAATAGGGAAAATGTGAACACTATGAAATTGGCCTAAATACTAGCTGGTCAAAAGTTTAAGACCATACGAAGCGTTAATCGGTAAACACGTAACGAAATTTAGTCATTTGTGTTCAAGCATTAGCATTGTCAATATCTCCTACTGACATCTCCTATGTTACATTGGATGAAAACATGGCAAAGGCTAAAAGTTGACAGAGTTTTAACGTGGCAGAATTGTCGAACTGCAAAAACAAGGTCTCTCTCAACGTGCCATCGCTGGTGAGATTGGGCGTAGTAAAACTGTTGTTGCAAATTTCTTAAAAACCCTGAGGGATATGGAACGAGAATTTCAAGTGGTCGGCCCAATAAAATTTCGCCGGCGTTGAGCAGGAGCATTCGACGGGTTGTCCGACAAGACACCAGCCGATCGCCGAACCAGATTAAGGCCCTCACGGACGCAGAATGCAGCTCAAGAACAATAAGACGGTATCTACGAGAGAAAGACTTTAAAAACCGTAAACGTCTTTAAAGGCCACACACCTCCGTCCACACCACGAAAGAGCTTGGTTAAACTTTGCTGAGAAGCACTAAACATGGGATGTAGAAAAGTGGACGAAGGTTTTGTTCTCTGATGAGAAAAAATATAACCTGGATGGTCCAGATGGCTTCCCACGTTACTGGCACGATAAGGATATCCCACTGGAGACATGTTCTACACGATATAGTGGAGGAGGTTCCATCATGATCTGGGGTGCTTTCTCCTTCCATGGAACAATGGAGCTTCAGGTTATACAGGGGCGTCAAACAGCAGCTGGTTACATTGGCATGTTGGAGAGAGCATCCTTATTGACTGAAGGGTTTCGCTTGTGTGGAAATGATTGGATCTATCAGTAGGACAATGCTGCAATCCACAATGCCCACAGGACAAAGGACTTTTTCATGGTGAATAACGTGATTGTTTTGGACCATCCAGCGTGTTCGCTCGAACTGAAGCCCATTAAAAATGCTTCGGTGTGGATGGGAAGGGAAGTCTATAGAAATGGACGTCAATTCCAAACAGTGCATGATCTTCGTGAAGCTATTTTTACCACTTGGAATAACATTCCAGTCAGCCTTCTGTAAACGCTTATATCGACCATGGCAAAACGAATGTTTGAAGTTATTCGCAATGACGGCCGCGCAACTCACTACTGATACCTCTTGTTGGGCATTTCCTACCCTGTTTAGGACTTCTTTTTGGTATGGTCTTAAACTTTTGACCAGCTAGTATTTAAGCTAATTTCATAGTGTTCTTATTTTCCCTATTAAATGCTAAAAAACAGCTGTTTTTTATTTTCCCTTTTCTTATTTTCTTTTTTCGAAGCTATACTCAGATAAGAGATTGAGTCTAACAATGCAAAATGCATATTTTATTTCCATGTTCATTGGCCTTAAGATTTTGGCCAGCAGTGTATCACTCTCTGAAAATGTTTGTATCTTATGTGTTACTGTTTTTAAGTGTGTGATACCATATGTATTGCTATCTATATTTCTTTTGTACTTGGGTTATTACTGTTTTCAATTTCCTTGCACATTAAATATTACTGTTGAAACTTTCTTGTACCTTATTCGTAACTCTTCTAAGTGAAGAGAAAATCAAGGTAAGTGACGAGAAAGTAACGTTTAGTCAGTAAAGCGTTACAAAAGGTGAAGTCAGGTGGCTTGTGAATAATTCTAATCACTCAACGGACGATATTTAAAGTGAGTTTCAAGGTTTAACAGGGATAAGGAGAATAATTTATATCATCTAAGGGTGTTATAAAGTGATTGAACCAATCTCTATGGACTTCGATGAAAAGGAGACTGTTCTTTACAGTTCAGAATACAACTGTCGTAACTCACGGTGTAACATTAATGAAATATTCTGACATAATTAGAGAAAAACAATTGGATTTTAAAATCAATAAGTCAGTTTATGTGGATTTTTGACAAAAAATAATTATTTTGAGATTTAGATACGACTGTGACATACTCTGGGGTAAATAATTTTTAATACAGTGAAGCCTGTTTAAGGCGGAATCGCACGGGAGCGAGTAAAATTTCCGGCTCAGACAAAGTGAAGTTGCATTTCCTTAATTATATATAATTTTCGAGCGAAGCAATAAGAAATTGCTTGACTGAGGGGAAGTAAGACATTTGTGAATAAAGTTCTTACACTGTTTATATTTGTTAGAATAAGAACTTGCTTGACTGAGGGGAAGTAAGACATTTGTGAATAAAGTTCTTACACTGTTTATATTTGTTAGAATAAGAACTTGCTTGACTGAGGGGAAGTAAGACATTTGTGAATAAAGTTCTTACACTGTATATTTGTTAGAATAAGAACTTGCTTGACTGAGGGAAGTAAGACATTTGTGAATAAAGTTCTTACACTGTTTATATTTGTTAGAATAAGAACTTGCTTGACTGAGGGGGAAGTAAGACATTTGTGAATAAAGTTCTTACACTGTTTATATTTGTTAGAATAAGAACTTGCTTGACTGAGGGGAAGTAAGACATTTGTGAATAAAGTTCTTACACTGTTTATATTTGTTAGAATAAGAACTTGCTTGACTGAGGGAAGTAAGACATTTGTGAATAAAGTTCTTACACTGTTTATATTTGTTAGAATAAGAACTTGCTTGACTGAGGGAAGTAAGACATTTGTGAATAAAGTTCTTACACTGTTTATATTTGTTAGAATAAGAACTTGCTTGACTGAGGGGAAGTAAGACATTTGTGAATAAAGTTCTTACACTGTTTATATTTGTTAGAATAAGAAATTGCTTGACTGAGGGGAAGTAAGACATTTGTGAATAAACTTATTACACTGTTTATGCTATATTTATTGGAATAAAACAAAAATAGACATTCAAAATATACACAAGTACACAAAATCTTAATCAAATTTATTTGAAGAAAGTGTCCAATTTCAACTGTTTCGTTTTTTAATGGGCTTTCTCATGCAGTTAAAAGAGAACTGTAATTTTACTGCCTTTTCATGAAGTTCATTTTCCACTTCATTTCTGCTTATAATTTGATAGCGTTAATATAACCTAACACTTGCGATGAAGTTGCAATTTCAATTTCCTCACTATCCTTTCCATTTCGTTCATTTTCTGAATCTCTCACACTGTTACCATCTTCGATTCTATTATAGATTTTAACTCAATTTCACCAGTTTTTCTTAAACATTCGTGTCAACATTCACAAAACTTTCCGCATTTCCAGAGTCATCTGCATCAATCTTCTCAATCAGAGTTTGGATTACACTAAAATCATCCACGCTTTATTATTCGCTTTCCATTCCACAGGAAGTTGATTCTTCCTTAAATTTTTGAAACAGCACGGATTTTTACTTTTACCTATTGCCCATGGTTTCTCTAGTTTTCCGTCAGCAAATGCGACCATAAGTAAAGTCAATCGTTGTTTCGAATAGTGACCTCCGGATTAATGACGGCAGAAATAGAACAGAATATATTTAACCAATACTTACTGTAACAAAATGTCCAAGAATTTATTAATGTAAAAAAGACGAAAAGCTACTGATGAAGAAAACAAGAACTCTGCTTTATACCTGAGAGTTATTCCATACATGATAAGTCCCATAATTTCACAAAATATTAACTGCTTAATAAAGATTAAACTCTGTTGGTATTAACCGGAATTCCATACTGGTTATATTCTATTCGAATTTACAGTGGAGCACCACTTTTTTCTTCTAAGTTATGTAGAGGTCCAATTATAATTACTATTGTACATTCCAGCAGTTCAATTTAAATAGTGCACAACGAAATACTGTTGACTTGCAGAAATCTTAGCACATTATATTCTACACAACCAAATCCTTGTGAAGATGAGTAGCTATGTATTGTTTAAGTAGAATTTTACCACTGCTGCTGACTATAGTGACGAGCCAGTTTCCAGACATTGAGGATAAACCTGATATTAACTTTATAAAAGTATTTATTTTCCACAAAGCACATGCATAAATTATCATAGAAACATTGATCTTAGTAACTGGTAAACGTTCTTTTCCTTGTATCAAGAAGGCAAAGTGCCAAAGTAAGATTATATTGACGCAGATTTCATAATTACAACAATTCGCGAACAAAATAATTTACTTAAATCTCGTAAGTCCTATTTTATTGGCAAAAAAAAAATGTATAGGTATATGTTAAAAGTGGGCAGGTGCTTTAAATTGTTCTCGGTGAAAATTTTATCCTGCAGTTTGTAGTGCAATCTGTAATCCACATAAATACAATTGGAAGAATATATGTGTATCTGTGTGTGAAGGTATTTAGAAACAAATAAAGCGGAAACATTTAGTCATTCTTTAAATTTCAAAAGAAATGTATTTATATGAAATGAAAATATTAGTAAATAGTTACACTGACAAAAGTTTTATGAAAAAGGTTTTGTCATGCGAATATTTGAAATTAGCAACGAACAGATAGAAGTAAATACCTTTTCCGTTTTACATATAGACACATGCATTTGTTTATTTTGTTGTTAAGTCGCGAAAGCTAAATAATGGGCTATCTACGCTGTGCCCATTACGAGCATCGAAGCCTTGTTTCTACCGTTATAAGTCCACTGAGTTACTGCTATGCCATTAGTTGGCGCACTAAAACTGTTCAACGAGTTTTGTTTTTTCTTATGTGCTCTCTAAATATAACGTAATCCAAATTAACAGTCTCCTTGTATAATAATTATCAGAACACAAATCTTTCTTACCGTTGACAAAATCTGTGGTTTCGATTATTCGCAGTGGACAAAGAATGAAGAAAATACAGTCCATCGAACTGTTCGACGATAAAACAATCAAAGAACTGGATTCTGATAATGTATTCAAAGTTGTTCCTTCTGGTGGCTCAGCAATAAGTTAACAGCTTATAACACTAAATTCCGATGTTCGAGCTCAGCGATGGAAAACACAAATAGCCTACCATACAGATCTGTAGTTAATAACAAACAAATTAACTACCTTGTATGAGTTTAAATACAACAAACTACTTCTGTAACACATTACATTAACGTATTTCGTATACACCGTAGAAATGTTAAAATTTCATATTTCGTACATATATTAATTTTCAAATTTTTAGCTTTTGTTGGTTTTTCGTAACATAGAAATATAAGAATCGTCATTCAACTTTAAATCATGAAATAAGAACCAAAAATAGATGTATTGTTTATATTGAGATCGATTCTGTTTGGTCGCTAATCGTATAAAGGTGTCAGTACAGGCAGCCTGGCATGGCCTAGCGTGTTAAGGCGTGCGCTTCGTAATCTGAGGGTCGCGAGTTCGCACCCGAGTCGCGCCAAACATGCTCGCCCTCCCAGCCGTGGGGGCGTTATAATGTTACGGTCAATCCCACTATTCTTTGGTAAAAGAGTAGCCCAAGAGTTGGCGGTGGGTAGTGATGACTAGCTGCCTTCCCTCTAGTCTTACACTGCTAAATTAGGGACGGCTAGCACAGATAGCCCTCGAGTAGCTTTGTGCGAAATTCCAAAACAAACAAACAAACAAACGTGTCAGTACAGAGCCAAAATGTCACCAACTTTTGGCCTTGGGCAGAAGATTTAAGTCTAGTGTTGTTTGTCCGAATCAAGTATCCCAGGCTATTTCTAGTTACAGAATTTTTTCCAAAATATCATACTCGACTTGTAATCTGAGGGTCACGAGTTCGAATTTCCGTCACACCAAACATGATCGCCCCTTTCAGCCATGGTCGTTATAATGTGACGGCCAATCCCACTATTTGTTGGTAAAAGAGTAGCCCAAGAGTTGGCGGTAGGGTGGTGATGATTAGCTGCCTTCCCTCTATTCTTACACTGCTAAATTAGGGACGGCTAGCGTAGATAACCCTCGTGTAGCTTTGCGCGAAATTCAAACCAAAATATCATAATATACGGACGATCATAGGATGTTAATTATTGTCAGTAGCTTCATATTTTTCTTAAACACAAAACTACACAGTATTTTTGTTTTATCTGTGCTCTTTGCAGTACAGTTTGGAAAGTTTTGTTTGCAAAAGGAAGCATGCATAACCCTCTCTAACATGCTTATCCTTTAAATTGTTTATGCCAGCTGATATGGAAATTGAAATGCAAAATTAATGTTTTGAAAAGTTTTTCTAGCAATTGTGTTCTTCAGGATATACTTTAATTTTAGACACACACACACAAGTCATTATTTATTTAAGTTTACGCATTAAAATGTTTTATATACCAGATTGTTTTCATATACCTGTTGGGATGTTTATTTTATCATATTTATTTTCAGAAGTTCTAGATCTAGTTTGAACACAGTGATAAGTTAATGGAAATACATTGCTTTGTACTCGTTTCTCTAATGAAGGATAAGCCTTTTTTTTCTGAGTTTATTACACTGATATAACAGGCAGAATATTTAATTTCCAGTCTCTGTTTCTTATTAGAGAAAAGAGTTAGTTTAAACCTAACATGTTTTGTTACCATAGTTATACGGTCTCAATAACTGTCCTTAATGTTTAATACAATGGATGTCAACATCAATAAAAAGTTATGAATCGAAGTAGAGATGAGTTGTATGTGTCAACCACACAATAATTGTGTGGTATCTACCATTACTGTGTCTCAAATTTTGTAAAGAAGGTTTATACTCCTCCACTCCTCAATGCTTTCAGTTGTAAGCTAGTATCTGGCAATTTAATTCACTAAAGTTTTAAAATCAACACAGCTTCTAGTTGTAGGTAAGCTCACCACCAGTGTAGAAAGCCAGTTTCTAGCGTTGCTAGTCCACAGACATACTGCTGTGCCACTTGGGATGCACCAAAACTTTAGAAAACTGAAAAACAACAACAACCAATTTTCATGTTCTTGGAAGAAAGTTTACTTTTGTTATGTATCTGCTTCACCTGTGATTGTTTGTTGTTAAATAAACATAAAGTTACAGCAAGGGGCGCATGTGGTCTGCCCACCGTGAATATTGAAATCCAATTTTTAACGTTGTAAGACCTTACACTTACCCCTGAACAATCGGGCGTGTCCCACTTTGAGTGATTTAATTTGTTTTATAGAGATATATTTTACTGTAGTTATTTGTTACAGCTTCCACACCCAGTAAAACACAAAAAAAATCCGTAAAATTGAATAACATATGTTTGATTTTCTTTGTTAGGACTAATCAATTTAATCTTATGGTTTGATTATAATATATTGTAAAATTTAAAGTATTTATCCAAGTCTCTGTTTGTCTCCCTTTATTTATCAAACACATTTTAAGACATGAAACGTTCGGCCAGAAGTTTTTCTTGTAATCGAAACCTCACCTTTTTTACTGGAAATGTTTATTTGTTATTGACGCCTGACATGATCTATTAGAGCGCTTTTTTTCGTAATTGGCAGATCACTGGATTTACACCCGTCGTCAAACATGTTTACCAATCGCTTTTAACGTGGGATAAGAGCAATCAACGAAATGGCGGTTGATGAATGTTGACCGGTCGCCTTCCCTTTAGTCTATCATTTCAAAATTAGGGACGATTAAAGGAGACATCTTTGCAAGAAATTCAGTAAACAAACAACCTGTTAATAACTCATGATGTATTCATGGTAGAAAATTTGAAAGTTTCTAGTTATACTTTGCTTTGTAGGGTAAGTTTACAGCAAGAAATAACAAATGATTCATTGGTAAAAGATTATTTCGGAATCAATAAGCAGAAGTTTAATATTATTTTTAACATAACCACTTCGAAATCGATAAAACGGTAACAGCATCCCCATCTATTGGTTATTGTTTAAATTAGAGTAAATGTGACTGTTATGAGACTATTATGAGCATCAGGGGTGCTAGTGTGGATTATATTACGTCAGTATAACTGGTATGAGACAATTTGGGTGTCAGAATGACAACTGAGATATTATAGATGCCAATGCAACTGATATGTTTGGTGTCAGTGTGACTAAAACTGTTATGTTCTTTGACTCTTTTTTGTGGCTGTTAATGACTAGTGCAAGACTGTTATGAATGTTAATACCACTGAGACTGTTATGAATGTTAATACCACTGAGACTGTTATAGATGTCATTGCGACTGGTTTGAGGCGTTTATAAAGGTTATGCACGAGACCTCATGTACCTGATCGGCTTTGTTTATTCTGCCACATTGGACGTAATAACAAATTAGTGAAATAACGATGACACTATTTTCAGTTAAATACTTAGAACTGAATCGTGTAATAATACCAGTTTGTTGTGATGCTGTTGGTTGAACAAAATACAAGGCTGACCTTTGGTTATCTTTGTCGGTGTCTCCATGTAGAATACTTGGGCCACTGCACGTGAATAACACTCTCATATTCCTGTTACACACGTGCAATGTACAGTCAAGCTCTGGACCTCTAGTTGAACTACAACCCATACGAAGGGCTGTCGAACAGATGTGATTGAAGTAGTTACATACACATTCGTAACATGGTAAAAATACTTTCTTTCTGAGAGTGAAATGATCATAAATATCAGGCTGTCTGCTGTGTCTACCGAGGGGAATCGAGCCCCTGGTTTTAGAGATGTAGATTTGAAAATATACCACTATTTCACAGGAGGACAACATGAATATTAATACTAGAACTACAAAAGCTACAAAAACAAAAAATGTAGCGTAATGTTAGAATACAAGCATTGTGTAGATAAACAATTAGATGTAGATTCCTGGTCTAATGCCCCCAAAACCGGGTTAAGGTACTCGACTTGTAATCTGAGGATCACAGGTTCGAATCCCCGTGACACCAAACATGCTCGTCCTTTCGGCCGTGGGGACGTTATAATGTGCGTTAACCTCAGTATTCGTTGGTAAAAGTGTATCCCAAGATCTGGCCGTGGAAAATGACAGCTTTGTCCTCCCCATCAGTCTTACGCTAGTAAATTAGGGACGGCTAGCGTGGATGACCCTGGTTTATTTTTGGCAAAATTAAAAAAAACACAACCAAAACAACAAATATACAAATAATCTAGACCTAATAATAATAAATTTGATAAACGTTATCAACAACCTAAGAATTAAGTCGATTCTCTCTAAGTTTTAAAATAACGTAAATCGTCTGCACACATGAAATATTACTAAGTAGATTTGCTTGTCTTGTTTCTGAATTTCGGCAAACCTACACAAGGACTCTGGCTATTCTTTTACAAACAAACAGTGAGATTGACCATCGCTTTACAATGCCCCAATGGCTGAAAGGGTAAACATGTTTGGTGTGACAGGGATTCGAAATAGCTACTGTAAGATTGGTAATCGAGCGTCCTATTCATCTGGCCATGCCGTTCTAATATTGTGTTAATGAAGGTCTATCTATTTATCTATCTACCACTCGATTCCGTCAAGGAACATAGGGCCGCAATCACTTTCGGTTTCACGAACAGGTATTTAAGTGAGTAAGTTGTTAGCCCACTGCACCGAGCCCTCCCTTATTTAGTAGTGTAAGACTAGAGGGAAGGCAGCTAGCCATCACCACCCACCGCCAACTTTTGGGCTACTCTTTTACCAACGAAAAGTGGGATTGACCTTCACATTATAACGCCCCCACGGCAGGGAGGGCGAGCATGTTTGGCGCGACTCGGGCGCGACCCTCAGATTTCGAAGCGCACGCCTTAACGCGCTAGGCCATGCCAGGCGTTAATCAAGGTATACCAGTAATGTAGTGTTAGTGAAAGTTGTTGAAATGGTGAAGTAACATGTAGCAACGATATAACTGAAAGTAATATCTATCATGTAAAACATTAAGTGATAATTATTCACTTGAAGTCAGAATAATATCTGATATAGAAATAAGTTTAATAATGGTTTTGATGTTGATGTATGTTGCTTTGTTTCTTAATTCAATTAAGTTTAACGACTGTCTCCTTCTTGAAAAGTACTTCATCTGAACACATCTTCATAATCCACGTACATGATTATTTTTCATGACCATCTTTCCCAAATGTGACAAAGTCTTGGCGACATCAAACTACATACTAAATATCAAATAATGTTGAAATGTAGCTTTGATGCAAGTATTATGAAGATTTAAAAGCTTGTTTGTTAAATTTTTTAAATAAGCCTGCCTCGTAAAAGTAGAACTACATGGTATCATATATTTCTGTGACATTGTTTAAATGTGTCATTATATCTGTGATGTGGCATTACAGATAAAACATACAGATAAGTTATGATGATAAGTATTTTGTATTAGGAAGGCCAAATAATTTTACATTGGAACTTACAAACAGAAAGACCAATATATAAGTTTATCTTTAGTTATTTATATATACACAAGATTACTCACACAAAATTTGAATACAGTGTCTATGGGTGTGAAACAAAAGGCTGTTGAAGGTTCGTTGGGAATTTATGAAAACTTAACACTTTCATACGCGTTAAATGTTTTTTCCGATAGATACCTCTTCTCATATGATAGCTCAGTGATGCTCTCCATATAAAAAATGTTTTTTCTCGTCCTAATCTCGAACTCCCACTTATCCCATATTTCATCTGAGCCAATACTCCAGTTCTCCACCAACAGAAGCGTGACTAATTTTTCTGTCGCAGCTGAATCCAAGAAAAGAAGTACCAGAAATGGAGAGGAAGGGTGGGAAGTGTGAGTCGAGGTGTTAGTGTAAGAAAATATTACGATATCTTACCTAAACTCACGTTGATTTGGTTGAGGAAACAGTGAGTAATTTATTTAGATGAGCAACCTTCGGAAAGTTTCCAAATTCATCTGTTTGGAGTGTGATATCTCTAGCTAGAGGAACACACGTGGGGGAACGCTCGAGAACCAGGTACAGTTTTCGCCGATGTTGAAAGTATGTATCACTAAACTGGGTGTTGAAAGGATGATGACATCCTTAATTGTAGATATGATAGCTGAACCACCGTTCCCATGGTAGGGTGTGGTATCGTAGCCAGTAAAATACATCTAGATTAGTCTGTCTCCTTTCCTTACCAGACCTTCTGGGATCACTATATTGGAGAAGATATGACGGGGAGTTCTTAAGCAACTAATAGTATTTAGTTGGTCCAATATTTTCTAAAACCAGTTCTTCAACGAAGTAACCAGCATGATATTGTAAAATGTAGAGTACCCACCAGTTTTAACGTTCTCTGGTATACCACAAAAGTAAAGAGTTATATATGGAAATGAAAAGGAAGGAACTACATGTGCAGTTTGTCCAGAAGTCGCGTTTGAAACCAGAGAGTGGTGACAGCGGAATGATACATTTGACACTGAGTCTGATGAATAAGTGAAATTTAAAGAGAAAGTACTAAGACAGGTATTCTTATCTCTCATTCTTATCAAGATACTACACGAGAGTCTGGAAAAAGATAACGATCTCACTAACTCCGGTTATTATAGACCGATTAGTCTTCTCAAAACCCAACGTAAACTCATGGGATAATCAACAGAATTATTTACTATTTGGAATCCAATAAAATAATAAAGAACAACCAAAACGCTGGTAGAAAAAAAAAACAGGCAAACAACAGACCATCTTGTTGTACTTATTGAATCCGTTTACCGTGGTTTCAACCGCAAACAATCCAGTAGCCACTTTCCTAGACATTCAGAAAGCCTGATTCAGTCTGGCACAATGGCTTCAGGTTTGAAACACACACCATAGGTTTACCACCCCGGATTGTCTGATGGTATCCACTTTTATCAGGAATCGTTGAGCTAAGGTTAAAATTCACGAATCACGTTCCATCCCTACTAATTTAACTGCCGAAGTACCCCAAAGTTCAGTACTTAGTCCAGTCCTGTACAACATTTATGTCAACGATATACCGTTCCTCCCTCAACTACACGTTAATATCACAGTATGCCGACGACATAGCTATGTGGAGTACCTCCAGTAACCCACATACTGCTGCACCCAGAATCTAAACGACTCTAAACACTATATCACTGTGTTCATCGAGGAGAATAGAACCCTGATTTTAGCCTTGTAAATCCGAAGGTTTACCACTGCCCAGAGGGGATGGAGGCTAACAATACCGATTTATGAAAAATGTAAAATTGAAAATGTATAATAATGAATATACCTGTAGGTATAATGAAAGAATTTCCATAATAAACTTTCGTAATTTAATAAAGCGATATTGAAATATGTGGGCGATAATTACTAATTCGATTTAAATTCAATAATAAATCTAAAAGGAATTACGCTTTCGGAAAAGAACATAGCCGAAGAAGAGTGTTAGTGAGGCTTTTAAATTATGATATAATGATTTTGTATTGTTGTGACAATTAAACTGTATATTTTAAAAGTAATTGGGCTATTATCCTGTTTAAAATTTTATTGTTCGATTTTATGTCTTGAACTATACATAAGATTTTAAACTTTTGTTGATTTGTTTGCTTGTGAACTTAAAGCTGTGCAATGAATTATCCGAATCTCACAACATAATGAAAAATACTTGTAAGATTTAATAATTTTGTATATGTGTTTAGTCAAGATTTACGTTCAGTGTTAGATCGTAGCATAATTATAAATCGTGTTATTAAATTTTATAATAATGTTTATGCTAAGTTTTACATCAATGTTTAAACTAATTTACATTTCAATTACAAGAGAAGACTGACAAAATTTATAATGTTGTAAAAATCTCTGTCGTAGTTACGTCTTCATTAAGTCGTTGATATAACTTTCCGTTTCCTCTTGTTCCTGGTGTTGTTCAACAATTCTCTTTCATTATACATGTTTTTTAACATTTTGTGAGTTCATCAGTCATCTTTGTCTTGTATAACGCAACTTCTCATGAAAAAGTTATACCGAATTATGTTATAGTTAAAAATTTCATTTCAATTTACATTAGGCTGAGACGGTTTTATGAAAGGTGATTTTTCCATATAGTTTGAGATTAGTTAACTTTATAATAAAAAACAACATATATCAGCTTGTTAGGGAGTGAGGCCAAACAAGAACCAAGCCAAATTACGCGAAGTTTGGCATTATCAACTTGTCGTGGACCTAAATCATCGATAAAATATTCAGTTCCAGACCAGATATCTCATTGTTGTATGTAAGTTTTCAAAACCTCTTCTAGATAAACATCATTTGTACAGACTATTAGAAATAACCGTTATTGTGAATGGTATTGTTTCTTGTGTTTTTTTTTTGTATATTAAAATATATTTCATTTAAGAAAGAAAATTGTGTGTATCTATCTTGTGGGCAAATGTTGTAACTTTGATACATATTAACAGTTAATTAAATACTAAATTAAAATTAAAATTTCGGTTATTTAAAATAGTAATACACATACGTAATGTAATAATTCATAGACTTGTCCGAAATATATAATAATGAGTAAAGTAATTAGTTGGGGACTCTTTCAGAGAAAAAGATCGAAATAAATTGAAATAAAAATATTATTCAGTGCCAACAAGATATGATCAAACAATTAAAATTAAACTAAACACAACAATAAAATGCAATACCTACTTGTGCATATAAAGTTTCCCCTCTCAACAAACTTTAAATTCCTTCATGCGTACGCAAGCATGCAATTATTTCATGACAGCTTTTTAAGCGGATCATTCACGAACTTCAACAACAACTCAAAAAAGAAATGTTACGAGCACTAGATCGCGATTTCGAACACGATGGAAACGATCCAAAGTACCTCTCACCCTTAAATATCTACTATAAGTTTAGTAATATGCTACCTATTTCTAAACCCTTATAATTCATCATTTTGTTGTTATATCATGTAGTGTATTAAAATAGTCTTTATGTAAATAAACATAAGATAATCCAACAATGTGTAAAACATTGGAATATATAGACTACTTACATAGTAAGTATATCCCTGTGTAAATGATGAACGTTACAACATTAATGTACATGGCCCTTATACAGGTTCTGAATTCGTATCAATGAACATTTGTGAAAGCAATACCCTTTTTTTTATGTTACGTTCAACAAGTAGCAGTTACTCAAAACATAAAATAATTACTAACACCATAAATTCTGGTAAAAAAGGTCAAGATTTTATCTGATCCTCTCAGGTCTGTCCAAAGGATTTAAATATTGATAATAAGAAACAACGAACAAAACAAATTAAATTGGATATGGCAAGAAAAGGGTATGCCAATTAAAAATACAAACAATGGATAAATTTAACATATTATGAATAATGCAACAACAAAGTAACTGGGATTCAGTTACAGTACAAAGAAAATAACGTTTCCAGAAAGGGAAGAAAGGTATACGCTGAACCTGACTCTCACTGATACAAAACAGAACAGACTACCAATGAAAGTTTTGTTTGTTTTTGAAATTCGCACAAAGCTACTCGAGGGTTATCTGTGCTAACCGTCCCTAATTTAGCCGCGTAAGACTAGAGGGAAGGCAGCTAGTTATCACCACCCACCGCCAACTCTGGGGCTACTCTTTTACCAACGAATAGTGGGATTGACCATACATTATAACGCCCCCACGACTGAAAGGGCGAGCATGTTTGGCGCGACGGGGATGCGAACCCGCGACCCTCAGAGTACGAGTCGCACGCCTTAATACGTTTGGCCATGCCGGGCCGCCAATAAAGAAGAAAAGAACATTGTATAATATAATGGCCAACCATTCTACTTTTAAAAATAAAATTGTCTTTGCTGAAGACAACTTCTAATTTGGCTAAATCTATATTTCTGACCTCAAGTTCTCTAATTCTCGTTGTTTCTATAAAAATAATATTGCTGAAATTTGAAATTATTGAAAAATGTGAAAAGCATAATTGGAACTGTTCGTGTAGTGTGGACTTCAAAACAATAAAATAAATTGAAAATATATTTTACACAATAATATTAACATAATTACTCCATGGAGATGACCCTGAAATGACTCAGAGTGAAAGTGTGTATTGATTAAACTCTGTTCTTTTTGTAGTAAATAAATATTGAACAGATATTAATAAAGGACGGAGAACGAAAGAGGTCTTTCGAGACTGATCATCCCAGGTCTACAAAACTTAAATACTGATATCCTGAACACAAGAACCTGACATTCCTTGGTCTTTTTAAGACTTAAATCCCAATACGGAATGAGCTGAACGATTTTTTTCCTATAATAGTTCTTAGTTGACTCACTTGTTTATGTTTGGCTAGATCATATTTTTATATGAAGATTTGCTACAAATATAACGAGAAAAAAAAGAGTGGCGTGTTTGAGTTTAGTTTGTGTGGTCGTTTGTGAGAGAGACTGAAAGAGTTTGTGAACCTACGTATTAGTCTTAGTTTTTTGTTGTTATAAGCTGTTATTGGTTTTTTGTTTCAACACGGAAAAATTTATAAATTACGAGTAAGTGTTAAATGTTTATCACATTTCTAAGCCTTGTTGCTTTTGAGAATTTTGTAACCGTTTGAAATATTGACAAGTTTTGTTGTACATTAATTTTGAACAACGGACTTTAATAACCACATGTCTAGTGTGAAATGGCAGCTCTTAATTTACAACCTGCTGCTAAATTTTGACACACTACGTTTTGGAAGTGGATGTGTCTGAATTAGAGGTTGCTTCTACGTGAGTCTACAAAGAAGTGATTTTTTTATGATTGTGCCCTTTCGAAAATATTGTATATAAGTTAATATTTGATATTGCTCTTTTTATTTCTATAACTTATTTCTAAAACTACAAATTTTTAGTAGAGTTCTCTTTTTTAGCGTATTACAGAATACGATTATATGGAATCATGTACTATAGTACAACATTTATCATTTATATACTGGTAGAAATATTTATATAAGTATTCAGTTATGCTTCTATTAAAACCATTTGTGTGTTTGCTGATGAGGTCTAAGATTTTTAATTTGTTGTGACTGATTTAATCTATCTTTAAATTGTTCTTATGTAAGTCAGAAATTGACAATAACAGCTGAAATAAAATCACCATAGAACTGGATCTATCAAGACTAATTTTTTACATTTATTGGCGATTCCAAGGTTACCAAAAAATTGTTATTTGTTGGAAGGGCATTTGATATCCTTGTTTGACGAAAAATATTTGCACACTCAAAACATAAAGCCATATGCAGATAGGAAATTGTGAATTTCCCTTCTACTTAGTGATATTGGAAAACAAAGGAACGCGGATCAACTAGAGCAATCAGAGATATCCAGAAAGTGATCTGGAATATGTTATACCTCAGCGATGAGAAATGAAGTGCATTGTCTTGTAACAAGATATCCATGTATACCAGTTCAATATACGCTCCAAAACGATATCAACTTAGTATGGGATCGCTAAGACACATCTTTCAATCATACCACTCGTTCAACCGTCGCATACTTCAAGCAACTTGAGAATGAAACGGGTGTTAAGGATATTCCTTTTGAAATTATACCAAGAAACTTTTCAAACGAGATGCGTATAGATTTCTCTGAAATCAGACTATTAAAACGGACGCTGAACAACCATCATCGTCGCATATTACATGGGTTATGAAAAGCATGGAAGTAATGTGAGGCCCCACGCTAGTACAGCAATAAGTCTACGGATTTACAACGCTAAAACCAGGGGTTCGATTCCTTTCGGTGGGCTCAGAAGATAGCCCGGTGTGGCTTTGCTATAAGAAAAAAAAATACACACTAGTAATGTGATGTGCGACAAATGAAAATTAGGCTTGCGATAGCCCTCTCAAGTGGAAACCAGGTCTATTATCAAAAATCAAGTTTGTTAAATAGGTCATGAACAGACATGGTAAGACTCCAAATTAGATTTTTAACATAAAATAGTTAGTATTCTGTATTTTTCCTAAAATTTAAATAATTATAAACTGTCTTAAAAACGAGATTGGGAAATTTACTTTTTTACTTAAATGGTTTCTGAGAGTAATAAAAACCACCAATGATGGAACAAAATATAATTGTTAATATTGAGTTAATAGTGAAAAGAGTGATATAAATATTTAATCTGTAAAACGAAGGTATTATGGGTAACATTTCAGATACAAATTCTACAAACATTTATAATACTTAAAAATGGGTTATCTGCGCTTTACCCACTACAGCTATTATACTAACTTTATTGTTCAAGCATTCCTTTTTTTCCTTAGCTGAATGGTTAAACCTAATAAAGGGAAAGTTGAAAATGCTAAGAAAATACGTCATTGTTTCAAAACATTTAAATTATCTATAATTTAAAAGCGAACTATATAATAAACGTGTAGATATATTTTACTTTCCCCTAAAATAAACTATATTTACTTTATTGTCTAGTAAAAATTGCTAAACAGAATAATCAATTTAAAAATAACTCTAGATAAGTTCTAAGTTTTTATAACTACATCGTATTGACTCAGATAATATTTGAATTAACCTTTGCCTTTTTTTTTTATTTTGAGGAACGGTTAACTGGTCTCTGACAGTCAATCGCGTTATATAGTTCCAGAAGATAGATACAGGTTATTACGGGAGAAAAAATGTTCCGTTTCAAGAGTAAATAAATCCAAAATAATGAGTAATATATATTTTTATGTACCCCCTGTTAGTACAGCGGTGTGTCTACGGATTTTCAACTCTAAGATCACGGGTTCCATTCCCCTCAGTGAGCTCAGAAGATACCCCGATGTGGCTTTGCTATAAGAAAACACACATACATTTTTATATATTTTTTTCAAGTTCATATGACATGTTGTATTACAGTCTACAGAGAATATAATTATTTTCGTAATTCATGACTTGCGCATGTTTTATTGACATCAATGCTATATAAATTCCAACGTCAAGCATCCCCCTATGCAACACTATTTTAGTACCTGCTGATTGAGTGATAGGCAAAACCCTGGTGGGAGTTGTTAGAACTGGTGATTTCTTCAGGCACTTTGCAGCTTCCTTTTGATATAAACAAAAAACTGCTTACCATTGGAGTTTCTGATCGTGGCACGCGCTGTGAAAAGTTCAAACTGTTTTCGGGAAGATGTTCTGATTTCTACTACTCGTGAACCATCCTCATTAATCTTAACCAGCTGACCCCACACGTCATCAGTGAGGGGCAGAGTGTCCATGATATTATACCCTGACTTGAGGTGACTGGATTGTAGTTTAATACTTCACGTGGAAACAAAAACAAAAATGTGAATGTTGTGAATGTAGATATTGTTGTTTCTCTTTTATATTAGCATGGATTAAAAAAGTTGAAATTTTCAGTTAATATCATGCTGCACGGATGATAGCGACAAACATAAAATCACAACACTGTTGTTGTTGAAAGAAATTCCACGAAGCTAAATGATATACTAGCTCCATACATGTTAAACTTTGGAATGAAATGGACATTTCGAACATTAAATTCGAAATTACTGATTATTCAAAGTCACAATAAATGATAAAAAATGTTCCATTGTTTATGTATTTGAAAAATATGCTACTTTAAATAATATCTTTAATAATATTAAACTTTAACATTAATTTACGCTTACTATCTTCTACTGAGACAGGCCACCAGTAGTTTGTAGTAAGCGTGCATGGTTGTGGATCATAATGTTCGAATTTAAGCTGTGCTCAGGTTCTAAGAATGACAGTCAGTCGTGTTATTCGTTTATAGGAGGTAGATAAAGGTTATTATGACAGTAAGTGCTACCGAGTAGCTAGTCAGTTGTTTAAAATTAGGAACGGCTGACTACTGGTCTCTGATTTGCCGCTTATCCCGAGTGAGCGTACAATACCCATCAGGTTAAAATATTGGTATCAATCTACTAAGAGACTTTTCAAGAGTGTTTGAAAACTTAAAAATTCTCAGCCTTTAGACGGAGAAACAATATTTATGTGTGAATGTACGAGAGCCTGAAAAAAACACCAAAACTAACTGTATTAAATATATGTTAAAAGTTTGAGTTAATCTAGGTAGTCTCATTAAGAATGTTGTCTCAGATCATTTGGATCTCTGTAAATAACGACCATCTAAATAATAGTGGAGGCACTTTATGGATAAGATAATGACTACTGTTTTACTATTTTCAAAATTAAGAATACACCATCTGTCAAAACCTGTCATTCATGTGACGTTTTTCAAATACAAAATCCCAAATATGAAGAAAAACTTCTAGGTGGCACGTACTTGTTTTTTACTGATAGTGCTAGAACTCAGGGTTCAATCCCAACTGTGGACTCAATGCATATACTTTACTGCGTAGCTTTACTTTAAAGTTAAAAAAATATCAAACTGAAAGATGATTAAGAGAAATAGGTACATTATCTTGTGATTCTAAAAACGTCAAGTTATTTATCGTTAATATAAATAGTATGCGAGAATCATACTCAATATAAAACTTGTGTTTATTTGTTCTAGAGAGGAACCACATTGGGGTATTGAGGTTATATATGGATATATCTATTTTAATTGTAAGAGAAGGATTACAAACCCTACCAAATTTCCTATCTATCAACACAATACAGAAACAGGACGTACGATTTCTTTCCCCACTTTAAAATTCTTTCAACAACCGAACAAGATACTGAACTTATAATAAAAGAAGATGTTATACATTAAAAAAAACTATTCTTCCGTCCCTGAATAACACACAGTCTTGTATGGATTTAAACCTATTTTAACTGTGCAACTGTCCTCAGTTTTCATTTTCTCGTTTTGTATTTGTTTATTTCTTATTTATATATTTTTGTTGTAATCATAAATATCAACCTTGTCCATAGTTCAAAGCGTCTTAAAGTGTCTTATCCATCTGGACGTGCCGAACCATGTTGATTTAACGATTATTATCTTTCCGTTTTGCTTGAGAAATCTGACTTCAAAATAAAGAAAGTAGATACTGATATATCTTCTATCAGTTTCAAAACAAAAATGTTATTCCTAAGTCCTTCAATTTAAAATTATGTTACAGCTTACAATCAGTGTCAAAACACCTGCTGGAAGAACTCCAGTGAAAAAAAACACCGGCATAAAAAAGTCATCTCACGGCAAAGTTCAATAGAAGCGAGACTGATTTTAAGAACAGTGTTACATTGTTAGTTTTTATACATTTAGTGTTTAATTTTTAGATGTAAAAACGGAAAACTGCTCGTCACGTACATTTACAAAATACATAAATTATTAAGCTCTGTAAAGTTACTAACAGCAAAAATATACTGACCTTAATCTTTAACTTTAAGGCCTCCTTAGGGACTTAAAACACACAACAACAAAATAAAACTTTACAAACAGTGCGTGCACCATCAGGTATAATATACGGCCTTCCTAAGATTTATAAACAGAATCATCCATTGCGCCCGACTAGGCATGGGCAGCTGGTTCGGGTGTTCGACTCGTAATGTAAGGATCGCGAGTTCGAATCCCCGTTACATCAAACATGTTCGTCCTTTCTGTTATGAGGGCGTTATAAAGTGATGGTCGATCCCACAATTCGTTGGTAAAAGAGTAGCCCAAGAGTTGGCGGTGGGTAGTGATGGCTAGCTGCCTTCCCTCTTGTCTTACATTACTAAATTATGGATGGCTAGAGCAGATAATCTTCATGTATCTTTGTACGAAATTCAAAAAACAAACAAAAAAACCAGTACGTTCTATATCTTCTGCAAGCAGAATGCACAGTTATAAAACAACCAAATTCATTATACCTATTCTTAATCCATTAACATTTAACAAATTTATTGTTGGCTGGTTCATTTTCATTTGTTAAAGAGTTAAAAGATCTACGCCCTCGTAATGAATGTTTATTGGGTCCTTTTGATGCAAGTTATTTATTCATAAACATTCCTTCGGATTAAAACCGTTGACATTTGTTTGCAAAAAACTCTTTCAATAGGGAGTCTCTTGTTCGGCTTAATTAAATAACAACTTAGATCTTTAATTATTCGTTCTTTAAATAACAACCGTTTTGTATTTAATGGACAAATTTAAAAAGTTTGTCGAGATTATGGGAAGATGATTGATAAAAGTTATATTACATTAATTTATTAACATAATTGTTTTAGGCCTTTTACTTGAACTCAAGTCAGCAACTGCTTACAAAATCTAAGGATATTTTTTACCGGCTAATTCCTACCAAAGAATTGCAAAAAATATAAATCAATTTGCTTTACGTTATTTATTAAGAGCTCTGGATCAGATTTGTTTGTTTTTGTTTACTTCCACTTAATTTTAATATCGATAGTTTCTTGTGCTAACACTTTTGAGTTCAATCTTATTTTCACTATCTGAATTAATGATCTTTCCGACTTGGCTTGGGTTGGCCAAGCTGCAATAAGAGTGTGCGACCTGTAATCGGAGGGTCGCGGGTTCCGCATCCCCTGTCGCGCCAAACATGCTCGCCCTTTTAGCCGTGGGGCGTTAATAATGTTACGGTCAATTTGTTGGTAAAAGAGTAGCCCAAAAGTTGGCGTGGTGGAGGTGGTGATGACTAGCTGCCTTCCCTCTCGTCTTACACTGCTAAATTAGGGACGGCTAGCACAGATAGCCCTCGAGTAGCTCTTTGCAGAAATCTCCAAAACAAACAAACAAACTTTCCGAATTTCCGTTACGTTGCTATGATACAGTGACGCTATAACACATATTCTTGAACGTTGGACGTGCAGTGGTTGTTAAACTAGAGGTTCAGGTTTTTTAGTAAGAAGTTTAAAATAACCTTAAGTTATGACATTAAAATGTTTTTTATTATTAATTTCATTGATATGTAAATCTTATTTTATTCTTTTAAAAGTTGTATCTTCTTTTTTTTACTTGAGCGATGCTCCGATCAATCGTTCTTTTCAAGAAGACAAAAACAAGCCTATCATTAGACAAACCCTTAAGAACGTTTTGAATTGCAACAATACGCGAAGATGGAATGTAACGGAGATAATGCAAATAGAATTAAACAATTCCATAGTTTTCAATTAATTTTACTTTTATTTCGGATATATTTTGCATGTTTCATTTAACTGTCTCAACTGACCAGAAGTTTAAAAGTTTGAGCCTGGAAATTAATTGAATGTTGGTATGTATTACATTTATGCTATTTGCCAATATGATGATTGATGCACACGATTTCCTTTTTGTTTACATAAATACATTTTAATACAAAAAAACATAACAACAAATTTTATTTATAATAACAGTTATTACTAATAGTTATTAGAAATGATGGTTTATATACAACAGTTTTACAAACTTTACAAACAATACTGAATCTTGTACCTGGCTTAGAACTGAATCTTGTGTACCTGGCTTAGAGACTGAATCTTTTTTATCGGCTAAGTCCACGCCGAACAAATTAATTCTAAGTTGATGTTGCTGCACCTCGCTTGCTCTAACGCCGTCTTTCTTGGCTGGCCCCTTACTTTTATGGGTAAGAAGATGTGACAGTAAGAATAATAACGTCGAAAGTATTCTCTAAAGTTGAATGATTGGTAATGTTCAAAATCAATAAACGCTTCTGGTTCATTTCTGTTGTTTCCGATTAATAAACGATTACTCACAGTTATAGCTTCCCTAGGCCTATAGCACACTGACTTGTTACTGTCTCTCAGCTCTGTATAAGAATTACGGCAGAATGTACAGGATGTTCGGAAAGATCACTGTGCAGTTTTGTAATCATATTTTATTCAGTCTATTTCAAGCCAGCTTAACAGATAGCGGTGTTTAGGAGAATGAAATACAAGAAGGATCAGGCCTGTGTATTTATGCCAGCAGGGTCACTTTCAACATTGTTTATAATTGTCATTCATATTTACCTCCTGTATTCTACCGTGTTTCTCGAAAGAAAATAAGGCAGGACTTATATTAATTTTCACTTCCAAATATGACACTAGGGCTTATTTTTCGGGGGATGTCTTATTTTGATATATTAAAAAAATGAAGTTACAAAGTAAAACTATTATTAACCATTTAAAATGAACGGTTATTAAACTATTAAACTAATAACTGATTAATACTTAAACAAACTAATTAACTAACTATTAAACAGATTAATAAATTAATTTTTTTATTTCTTGCCTCTTCCTACCACTCTTAACTAGGGGCTTATTTTTTTAAGGGTAGGGCTGATGTAAAACTATCCCCAAAATCACACTAGGTCTTATTTTATATAGGTAGATCTGTATCAGACACGGTATATTGAAACATGTCTGTTAATAAATGTATAAGTTACAGTGACGTTCAAACACCCTGTAGTTATTTTGACACTGTTCTCGCGCGCTTTTGTTAACTAGATATTGATGCTTTTCACTTTCAAATTTTTTAACAAATTTCAACAACAAGCAGGACTTGCACACACAATACGTAGTCAACAATATACGTCACATGGAAAAGAGAACTATATAGAACAAACGTAGGTATTAAAATAAATGTACAGCGGAAAATTCGTTACAGTGCACATACAGATTCTTCTACCAAGGTAAAATTGAAAGGAGAACTAATGACGTTGAGGCATAATATTTCCTTTTGATCGACCGTAACCATTGCTGTTGGTTTGCAGTTTCATATTGAAGGCTCATCAGCGCAGCTTGAGATGGCTAATCAAATAAATATAATTAGACTTCATCACCGTGATTGTATACAACATTAACGGAAGGGTTAAGTCGTCACACAATAAAGTAACCTAAAATAGTTTAAGTATTTGAATGATGTTAGAGGTCGATGCCTAAATCACTATTCCACATTATATATTGGACCAAGTATTTATTACTTTGTTAATGTGTTTATCTCAAAAATTTATTTATTTATGACATTCGTATTTTTTTATGTATATACATATATAACTCTAATTCTCAAACATATGGTTTCAGTTGTTTGTAAACATTGTTATACACGGTTATTTATTTTACATGAAATATTAGATTTGAAACTTTTGGGTATTAACTTTTTTGCCAGTAGAGAACAACGTTTCGACCAGGCCATTTCAGATTAAGAAAGATACAATATTTCTAGGTTATTACTAGGAGCGTTTTGATAGGGGCGTGTCAGCGACAATCCTCTCAAAGACCCAAACCACACTATTCTCTCACAGTTCTTAGGTGATGTTGCAATCTGGAAGAGTGTGAAAAAAACCAATAATAGCAACAAACAACCATTGCTAAACAATATAAAATTTTCACTGCACTAAGTGGAGAATTAAAATAAATGCGCACAAAATACAAATATATTATTTGCGAAATCGTAGAAAGGTTTGGCTTGTTTTTTTAAATTTTACTAAAGCTACACGAGGCTATCTGCGCTAACCGTCCTTAATTTTGTAGTGTAATACTAGAGGGATGGCAGCTAGTCGATCACCACCCATGCAACTCTTTTACCAACGAATGCAACCATCACATTATAACCCCCATGGGTGAAAGGACGAGCATGTTTGG